>NC_069507.1:59289451-59589451 GCF_027579735.1 Bombina bombina | reverse complement strand
ACATACAGTACTAATATTTACAGTTAACATATAGTACTAATATTTTTATGCTCTACTTGTAATCTAGCTCAATATACATAAAATATATATATATTTTTAATATTCAACCTAATTTGTAAACTGTAGGAGATTAATATGTGCCAGTTCACTAATATATACATATATATATATATATATATATATATATATATATATATATATATATATGTATTTATTATTTAGTGGTTCTGTAGCAGAGAGTAGGAGACTAAGATGCCACAATATGCAAACAAATATATACATATGCTCAACAAAGACTATGTCTGATTCCTCCAGTCTGACATCTATGCTGTGGTAACACCTCGGGGTGATTCTTACAATGTAGGGCAGAATCAAGTGACAATTTTACCAGCGGACAGGAAAACAAAAACTGGGACTGCCCCAGGAAAATAGCGACAGTTGACAGTTATTTTTTAGCAGGGTGTCCTATTACTGTGTAGACATACAAAACAGAGCATGGAAATTATTGCAGCATCCAAATAGCATTATTTGTTTACAAGCTGTTTTAAATGCCATTTAAATACACAGAATTTGCTATGATGGGTAATTCTATTTGATCAGAGTGTACTATCATGTGTAGTGCCATGTATAGTACTGTAACCCTCTTTGGCAACCAATGGATTCGATCAGCTTTTTAATCTAGTACATACAGTATTGTTAGGTCTATGAAATATCACATGCCATTATTTCAGCATTATTTTGAGAGTAAATCTTTTTTTTCATAAGACAATGAACATTTAGGCCTAACTACCTGGTAAACTTCAAGCAGATCTACTCAGCTGTGTCTTCTCTTGCCTGAGGTAAATATTTTTACTACTGTTATATATAGCTCAAAAAACTACTGTGAGGATGTAGGTGTGTATTAGCTAGAAAAGACTCCTATGTTCCTATTTCTATTAATCTTTCCCTTGTGGTCAAATAGTCAGATAACCCAACACCCCAGTATTCTTCTCTTCAGTTGCCTCTCTAGTTGTTGCAGCTGTTCAAGGAAACCTCGATTGGGAGCGATGCATCGATGATTAGAAACATGGCGGATGGCTTCTGGGAGAGAAAAGTGCTGGTAAATCATTAGGTAAGCTAGTACCAAGGTGGCAGATCGACTTTTGCCCAGGACACAGTGAACAAGAACTTTTCCTGCAATTAAAGGAAAATTCCTTAATTAGATAATGTAATATTTTGTGTGACATACACTAAAACCCCTACACTAGGGAAGATTTTTACTATTTGTGCAGGCTGACTCCTTACAGTAAGTAAATCATATAAATTATTTAGGAAAATCTAAATAGACTTTGATTTTACCGCAGTACATATTAATGTTTTGAGAATAAATATTTTGAGAATAAAACTCAGATTAGTCCTAAAAAATAAATAAAAAAAATATTGCAGCAAAAAATGTCACCCCTGTTAAGTTGTTGTTTAAAATGTTACTTTGTCAAAAATAGATTGCAGGAGTCAGGAAATAAGAGATTATTAGTGCTGCATTGTTGCCAGAGTAAAAATATCCCAGTAATTTAATAAAACAGTTTACCCTATCCCAGAAATCTACAGCCTGATAGGGTTAACCTTAGATTTTACCCTAACTGTAACCCTAGCACTTATCTCTAAATCTAATCATAAACTCTAATACTAACTCTGAGCAGGGTATGCCAATATTAGGATTTGATCATTAATTCAGAAGTCAGGAACAAAATACATTTACATGTTATGTATATGTTTATAAGATATTTGTAAGCAGGCATTTTGCAATGCAAGGCTAGATTACAAGTGGAGAGCTATTGTTAGCGCGAGCAGAGTAAACGCGATTGCGAGATTGCAGTGTTTTTTTTACGCTCAAATCCATATTGCAAGTGGCGCTCTGTTTAAATTACCTCAAATTTGTTTACGGGAACTAACAGTAATTTACACACCCCATATTCTTTATCGGCGGCGTTGAGCAGCAATGTTCGCTTGTATTACAAGTTGAAAGTAAATGTGATCACTTGAACACAATCGCATTTAACGTTCAAACTGTTTATGTGGCCTGAAAGTTTGCGTAAAGAGTTTGGCCTGAGGAAACAGTTGCATTAACTATTTTATTAACCCCTAAACCGCCACACCCCCACATCGCAAACTACCTTACTACACTATTAACCCCTAAACTGCCACAAATCACAACCCTCATTGCAAAGTACCCCACTACACTATTAACCACTAAACCACCAGAACCCCCATAGCAAAATACCCCTCTACACTATCAACCCCCAAAATGCCACAAACCCCATGACAAAATAACCCTTAACAATATTAACCCCTAAACCGCCACAACCCGAATCCCCAAAAAAACACTAACATCTAAAACCCCTAATAAGCTAGCCCCCCTAACCTAACACCCTCTAAGTTACCAAAAAACTTACATTACATGAAAAATAAAAAATAAATAACATTACCTGAAAAAAACTAGCATTGCCTGAAAAACAACTATCATTACACAAAAAAACAAAGGACCAAAAGTAAAAAAAAAAACAGTTATGTCTATTCTAAAATTAAAGCCTCACTTAAAAAATAGTGGGGCTTTAGTTTTAGAATAGGCATAACTGTTTTTTTATGTTTGGTAATTTGTTGTTTGTTTATTTAATGGTAGTTTTTTTGTTTTCTGTAATAGTAGTTTTTTTTATGTTAGGTTAGGGGGGATAGCTGTTTGGGTGTTTAGATTTTAGTGGGTATTTTGTTATGCGGGTTGTGGTGGTTTAGGGGTTTATAGTGTAGAGGGGTATTTTGCTATGGGGGTATTGTTTCAGTTATGGGGTTAATAGTGTATAGGGGTATTTACACTCACCATTAGGTGTATTCAGAGCTTTGTTAATAAACTCAGCTCCTGGACGCAGATAAACACTAATATCAAAATCCGGACAATCTTCAGCAGTGATACCATAATATTCTATATCAGGACCATACTCAATGTTATCTTTGCACTCCCAGGAAGAATGGGCTGCATTCAGGATGTGGGTGATACCAATCTTCTTTAGCTTATTCTTGTCACTAGCAATTACACTAATATAACAGAAAAGAAAAAACAAGGATTTAATTTATATACATAAAAAATGTTTGGTTCATGCCAGACTGCTGATGTCATGTGACATGGGACACACACACAGTCAGTCCTAATACTGTCACAGTCAAAAGCTCTCTGCTTATATTTATTTGTGAGAAACTGTGACAGACTGTGCCGGTGTCATGTGACATGCCAAGCTAGTGTCATGTGCTGTTTTAGGTATGCACTGTGCAGCACTGAATGATAAGCCCTAACTCGGCATCCAGCCAATCCCACTGCATCAGAAAAGGTCCTGCTATGGTTACCACTGTTACCAGGTAACTGCTCTGGTGGTGGGGATTGTTTCTGGATAGGGCTGGCTGTAGGCGCATGCAGCAGAATGCTGGAGCGGCAGGCACGTGAGGATTTGAGCATCTGTGCAGCTGCACACACTGCTCTCTTCAGTCTTGAGAATGTGTGACTCGTCTCACACTGTATCCATGCAGCCTTGGACAGACAGCATCCAGTCTGCTGGTCCCCTTAGCCCTGCTCTTTCTGCTGTGGCCCTAAGACCAACTAACTGAAGTTTGTTAGGGGAACAGTGCTTTGTAGAAAGGTGTCAGTGGGAAGAATAAGTGAGTGCACACACGCTCTTCCCCCATGCAGCATCATCTAGTGCAGGGTGAGAGGGAACGTGTTAATAGCAAAGAAGTAACGTGTGCTGCTGTGGCTGATGTATAGTGTCATGCTGATACCTCACACATTAAGGTAAAGTTTATTTTTATATATTTTTTCTCTCTGTCTCAGATTTTACAGCTTCCCATAGCAGTTCTGCTGATCCAGTCAGTAAACATATATTTGTCTGCACCTCCATACTTCCTCCTCAGTCTTTACCTTGCTTTGCTCCTGTCGGCTGCCCTAAATCTCTTTAACCAGCTAACCTCACACCAGAATCACATTCAAAAGCTTATTAAATTAATCCACAGTGGAGGAATTTATATATTTATTTACTTATTAGTATTGCTTAGGTCCAGTTTCACATATTGCAATTGATTTCATTTTTTTATTTTTTTTAAACGATTAGCCCAGCAGTGAATGATCCACTGCTGGGCTAATAATTTAAAAAAATGTATAAAATAAATTGATTTAGTTGTTTTTTGGGATGTTGGGGTGGAGAGCGAAATTGCATGGGGGGGGGGGGGCAAGAAAATGTTTGCCCAGGGTCCAGTCAATATTAAAAACGGCCTTGTACATGGCGGAAGTCAGACAGACACAATGTTCCCTTTCACAATACTTAAGAACTCTTTCACATATCTAGTAATCCATTTACAATCCAACCCTTATAAACTCTACTCGTTAAACATTCCCCTATCTATGTATCATAAACTACAAGGGCAGTAGCTGAGTTGGGTAACCTTACCATTATATTGTTCTGGTAGGATCAGTCTGTTTAAAATGATTATGCTCCTGCATCTGCTATATACCCCTTCCTCCCTTCCTTGTGCCCCTGAGTGTGGGTACCTGTGAGTGACACTGCACATAGGGCTAGATAACAAATGGCACACGTATTACAAGTTGAAAGTTAACCCGTCATTTCAAAATACAAAGTTAAAATTGTACCTAAATGTATAAGTATACTTAAAGGGACAGTCAAGTCCAAAAAAAAGTTCATGATTCAAATAGGGAATGTAATTTTAAGCAACTTTCCAATTTAATTTTATCACCAATTTTGCTTTGTTCTCTTGCTATTCTTAGTTGAAAGCTAAACCTAGGAGGTTCATATGCTAATTTATTAGACCTTGAAGACTGCCTCTAATCTGAATGCATTTTGATCACTAGAGGGCATTAGTTCATGTGTTTCATATAGATAACATTGAGCTCATGCACGTGAAATTACCCTTGAGTGAGCACTGATTGGCTAAAATGAAAGTCTGTCAAAAGAACTGAAATAAGGGGGCAGTTTGCAGAAGCATAGATACAAGGTAATCACAGAGGTAAAAAGTGTATTTCTATAAAAGTGTTGGTTATGCAAAATTGGGTAATGGGTAATAAAGAGATTATCTTTCTTTTTAAACAACAAAAAATCATGTGTTGATTGTCCCTTTAATGGGATATAAAACCCAAAAGTTTTCTTTTGTGTTTCAGACAGAGCATGTAATATTAAACAACTTTCTAAATTGATTTTATTATCAATTTTATTTTGTTCTCTTGGTATCTTTTGTTAAAAAGCAGGTACGTAAACTCAGGAGTGTGCCTATATCTTCAGCACTATATGGCAGCGGTTTTGCAAAAATGTTATCTATTATCACGAGGACTAGATGACAGCTCTCTTTCCTACCCTATAGTGCTCCATACACCTACCAAGGTGTCTCTTTAATAAAGAATACCATGGAAAAAAAACAAATTTGATAATAGAATTAATTGGAAACGCTTTAAAAATGGTATGCTTTAAATAAAAAAAATATTTTTTTGGGATTTCATATCCCTTTAATAAGTTTCTATTTTGAGGAGTCTCATTCCTTGGACATATTTGCATTTTTTTTTTTTTTTTTTTTAAAGGTCTCTCTCACGTCTCCCCTTCACAATTCTCCATTGCTGGGATCATTATTATTTCCTATGGGAGGAAACTCGCCACTTGCTGGGACATCCAAGTTCAATTGCCTTTTTTAGAGAATTGAAAGAGGGCTTCTCATGCAAGGGTTGGTTTGATGTTTCTTCCCATGGCTGCAAATTTTAGAGGATTGTTAAGCTATGTTTAGAAGGACGTTTGTTGCTTTCAGAAAGGATAAATGTTCCACATTTTGATGAATGGGTCTGGGTTGGGAGTTGCATATAAATTTACTGGACCCATTTAAGACCCACCTAAAAATGCTTAGCCACATCACCCAATGGTTAATCCATGGGCCACCTTTGTCCCATTCTAACCTTACCCTGGGCCCTTTTTCTGTACCCCCAGATCACTAAAGTTTAATTAAAACACCTTAGTACCAAATGCTAGTAGGAGATTGTTGGGAGTTTTGAAGTATGCGTTTCAGAATACTCATAAAATTATAATTATCGATTATTTGTAGTGCGCCAACAGATTCCGCAGTGCTAAAAGACTTTTGCAAAGTTAAAAACCTGTACTTTTAAAGTCAAAATTAAACCTTTGTGGTTCAGATAGAGTGTGTAACTTTAAATACATAGTAAAAAAACAGAAACCTTAATCTGCCATTCATATTATTTAAGATCTGTAAACAAATGTCTTAGTACTTCAAGTCTCAAATAAAAATGCTGTGTAGAAGAGAAATACCATAGCTCAGTGATGGCTAACCTTGGCACCCTAGATGTTTTGAAACTACATTTCCCATGATGCTTAGGCACTCTCCAGTCTAGTTGAGCATCATGGGAAATGTAGTTCTGAAAAATCAGGGGAGAAAAGACTGCCATAGTTCATAATAATCTAACAGTTTGTGAGACTATCCTGATTTGTCAGAAACCTAGAACAGTCGCAAGCCCAACCCCAGTATGTCCAACCTTTATCTGTCATCTGACCTGAGAGTCTGACACTGATCTGGTCTCAGATTTTGTATTTTATTTTAATATTGAGAGGTATTTAAAAGGCAGGTGAATCTTCACGGCTCAAAAAAAGTTTAAAAAATGCTTTTCTTTGTTGCATTTAAAATATGACATATATATATAGTTTCTTATTTTCATGCTTGGGGGCTTGGCAATGGCTGCCAATAGAGCTATAGGGATTGTCCTTTTCCACCACTGTTTAGATAAAAAAAAATTGAATAGCTTTTAAAAATATTTATTTTTTTGTACATTTTGAAACTTTTTGAGTTTAATATCCCATAACAATAAAATTGCAGACTAAAACTTTATATCATCTCCTTGGATTAACATTAGATACACTGCTCAATCTCTCCTGTCACAATTGTTTACAAACATGTTCCAAGGTTAAACATGAGTGGGGTAAAACAATATTAAGCTGTTAGGAAATATGGAACTTGAATCTTACTGGCTTTTGTGGGTCATGGGATTTTAGAGAACACAGACTGTGTGTGTACATAAGAATAGTCTTTGTAACTTTTACAGATTTATTAATTCTAATGCTGCCATAAAGGACTGCAGTCCATTGCTATCCAATGCTCTCCAGCCCTTTGGTAGCTAGGTGATTAAGTACACTTACATATCACCCAAGTAAAGATTGGGGAACACCTGGTCCACATGGTGCACATCTCCTGTATAATTTTCCAGTAATGCCTCCAACTCATGTACAGTAGAGGGGTCTCGGCACAGTCTCTTCATTTTAGGTTCCCCCTAGTCAGTATAGGTAGATGCCTGGAAGTCACAGAACTGCAGTTTCTATCAGGCTGCGTCCCAGCAGTGACACTTGATTTCATGTAGCAGCTGTCAGGGCCGTCACCAAATGCAGCTGAAAGTGTAGGAGGGGGCGCAGACATTTACACACAGAGCAATTGTCTGTTCAGCGTCAGGGGGAGTTGTGGAATGACAATTGTAATGTTGTTACACTTGATGGATGTTTGGAAAAAAAAGGGATTACCAAAGAATGTTTTACATTAAATTGGGACTCTACATTTCAGTGCCACATTATGTTAAAGTTATTGTGTTAAAGGAATAAAAGGTCAACATTAATATGTGCATGGGTGCATTTAAAATTTAAATACAAGCATTTTGGCAATATACTAGTAAAAGTGATTACTGTTTCAGTGGCATACGCACATATGCTGTGAGAAATCTGCACCAGTATTCAAACACCATGCTTGCTCAGAGAACTAGTGGTTATTGTGTCCGTGAAGACCTAATTTGTGTCACTGCTGAATCTCTGATAAGCTGTAGTGTTTGAATACTGGTGCACAGGCCCACACAGCATATGTGCGTATGCTGCTGAAAAACAGTAATACCTTTGACTAGAAGCATTTTTTCTAATGGAAATATATTGCAAAATGTTACCCTACTCCATAAACCTAACCCAAATTCCTATTACCTACTTGTAACCTTAAAATTACTGACGCCCTCCGTATTGTAATAATGTTGTCATACTATGATACTAACAAGGGCAACATAATGACCTTTATAAATTATTCTTGTGGTCGTATCACAAGGCACTTTTGTTGTATCCCTTTAAGTAATCCGGTGTCATCTGTGACCACACTGCTTTTCTATTCATGATCATATATCTAGACAAAGCATATAGAGGGTCAGGAAAGCACAACCATTTTATTTGTTGTTGTTTTTTTTCTATTTCTTTTCATTGTAAATATTAAAGGGTCAGTAAAGGCAAATTTAACATTTCATGATTCAGAAAGAGCATGCAATTTAAAAAAGAACAACTTTCCATTTGAACTCTATTATCAAATTTGTTTTGTTCTCTTGGTGTCCTTTATTGAACTGTAAACATAGGCAGGCTCATAGGAGTTTAGGAGCGTGCATGTGTCTTTAGAAATAATTATTTGTATGCAGCACGCCACTGACTTAATTAGTAGTAGACAACTACCATAACTACTGAATAGTTAATTAAAAGTTTTGTTTAATTCAATTTTCAAGCCACTTTGTCTTCAATTAGAAGTAGATTTCTCAATGTTAGGAGCAAAACTGTCAAGATAAAAAAAAGTAAAAGCAAATATGTGAAAATCACTTATTGGAGTCTTCAGCTTCTAAAGGAAACCCAGTTCCCCTGCGCCCCAAAAAAGACTGTAGCACATTTTGTAGAGTTCATAACCGTGAACCCACACACACATATGCAACACAGTGATTGCTTGAGCAGGACTTCATTTTTATTTGTTCCTAATTGGCTATATCAAATAAGGTAAGATAAACACCAACCAATAAGCGTTTCAACAGGTGTTTCACTGGACTGCAAAACATAGCAGATTTTGATCTCACAATTACAGTTTCATATGCTTTTATCCATGTTTTTGTATACAGATCTTTTGAAATTAATTTCTAAAGCATATAAAGACTTTAATTGTCCTTTAATTTTATGTACATGCCACATTAAGTTGATTTAAAAGTGGGCTTCTCAAAATTTCACATTTGCTTCAGTTTCTTGACATTTCTATGCTGCTGTGGTTTACCTGGCCGCAGTGGCACATGTGTCATTTAAAACATTACTTGCTTCATTAATTTTTTAAAGCTAACAAGTTTGCAATTGTAAATATATCTGTCTCAACTGCACTTGCCTCCTTCTGAAGTTTTTCTCTGTTAGATAGAATAAAATAAATATGTCAGGAACAAATTCACATGTGCATTTCCCAGAATGCCTCATTAATGAACTGTTCCCTTTCCACTAGTATTGAGTTTCCATTGCACTCAATACTGCATACAGAAAAATTCCATGAATTTGTTTCAAAAGTAGGCCAGAGAATATGGATGATAAAGAGACTGGTATCTCCTGTGTCTTTAGAATGAATGGTGTCATGCTCTTGGTTGATTAATGTCTCAGGGGAGACAACAAATATAACAAAAATAAAAAATTGTTCTCTTGCTATCTTTGTTCTCTTGCTATCTTTTATTTAAGGGGACATACTACCCATATTCTAAATCACTTGAAAGTGATGCAGCTAAATTGAATAGGGAAATAACATGACTGTGCCTGCACATTCCAACTGCACACTCCCTTGCAAGTCCTGGGACTAGTACCCTGATTGGCTATTTAAAGTCCCTTTACAATGAGATGTGAATGTGATATTTTCTAGTCAGATTTTACAGCTATGCTGCACAACTTTAATGTGCTTCAACATTTGGGTATCATGTTTTTTTAAGAGTAGATCTTGGTAGGCTCATAAGAGCGTTCACTTGTATTTAGTACTCTATGGCAGCAATGCTTTGCAACATTGTTTGTAGCAATGTAATAATTTGTTGCAAACACTGCTGCCATAGAGTAAAAAAAAACATGTGCACGCTCCTGAGCTCTTATGAGTCTACCTTAATGTACTCTTTAACAAAGGATACCAAGAGAACTAAGTAATTATGATAATAGAGTAAATTGGAAAGTTGCTTAAAACGGAATGCTCTATCTAAATCATGAAAGTTTAATTTTGACTTTACTGTCCCTTTAATATAAATGTGAGTATCCAATGGTACTTGTTCTTTGCACTTTCTGATAGCTTCTCTTCAGATTTAAACAGCCTTTGCTTAAAAGTTTAAGGCAAGACTATTTTAGTGTGCTTAACTGCTTCTCCTTACTAACATGATAGACTTATTTTTAGTGCATGTCTATGTCCCTTTAACGAAAGTAATCCAGATGGAGCTTCTTGAGTTAAAACCTTATAATCTTTATTCAGTCACATAAAAACAGCAGATACGCCTCAATCGAGACTGGGGTAAAAAAGACAGGGGCAATGCATATGGGTCTAACGCATTTCAGTTTAGAGGAGCCGTACTCATAGACCTCTGAGCTGTCCCTTTAACACAGCAAAAATGAAAGTAAAGTTTGCACCCCAAAATTATTTTGCTAATGACAGTTAAATTACTTTATCTTACTGATTCAGTGACATCATATTATCTGTACATGTATGAAAGAATCACCCTTCATTCATAAAATAGATATCTGAAGGTAAATACATTTATGTAAATCATTGTATACATGTGTTCCCTCTATGATCAATATGTCTTTATGAACTATTACTATCCAGGAGCATAACTAGGGGTCTCAGAGGTGTCATTTGAGAATTGGCTTGGGCCCCTAAGGGGCCTATCTAGCCCTGCAATCAGTAGTGGCATTGTTACAGAGGGGCTGGTGGGGATTGCTTTGACCTGCACCATGTCAGGTCCTTCTGTGTACCTCCATGTGAATAAAAAGGAAAGTGTATGGATTTGCCTTTGCAATTTGGTGGTAAGCTTTACAAGATGGCCACCACACTTTTTAAAGGACAGTTAAGTCAAAATTATATTTTCAGGATTTATAAAATAGAGCATGCACTTTTATAAATAGAGCATGCAATGTTAAACAGTTTTCCAATTTACTTATATTATTTAATTTGCTTCCTTTTTGTGGTATCCTTTGTTGAATAGTATACATAGATAGGCTGAAGAGTCGCAAAGCACTACTTGTAGCTAGCTTCTGATTGGTGGCTGCACATATATGTCTCTTGTCATTGGTTCATTCAATAAGTTCAGGTAGTTCACAGTAGTGCATTGCTGCTCATTCAACAAAATATGTGAAGAGAAATAAGCTAATTTGATTATAGAAGTAAATTGGAAAGTTTTTAAGAAGTGCATGTTCTATCTAAATCATGAAATAAAATATTTGGATTTCATGTCCTTTCAATGTACAAAAAAACCTGCCACCATATTTGTGCAGGAAGACTGTGCATATCTTCTGGTTTAGACTAACCAATAGGGAAGGAAGACTGTGTATGTCCTCTTGTTCAGACTAACCAACAGGGAAGGAAGACTGTGTATATCCTCTGGTTCAGACTAACCAATAGGGAAGGAAGACTGCATATGTCCTCTGGTTCAGACTAACCAATAGGGAAGGAAGATTGCGTATATCCTCTGGTTCAGACTAACCAATAGGGAAGGAAGACTGTCTGTGTATATCCTCTGGTTCATACTAACCAATACGGATGGAAGACTGCGTATGTCCTCTGGTTCAGACTAACCAATAGGGAAGGAAGTCTGTGTATATGCTCTGGTTCAGACTAACCAATAGGGAAGTAAGACTGTCTGTGTATATCCTCTGGTTCAGACTAACCAATAGGGAAGGCTGACTGTGTATGTCCTCTGGTTCAAACTAACCAATAGGGAAGGAAGACTGTGTGTATGCTCTGGTTCAGACTAACCAATAGGGAAGGAAGACTTATAGTCACAGAGAAGCAACTACTATTTATCTTATATATCTGCTAGCTCAGCTTTTGCAAACAGACAGAAAGGGCACTGTTAAAATGTGGAGTCCGCCAACAAGAAAGCCCTTTGCCCTGTGGCCCAGTGAGGTCTAGTTACGCCTCTGCTAATATACACCAATAATATGGATTTTATTTGAATATCTTATAACAAAAGTACAGATGAAAACATTTTTGTACAAAAGATATAACAGTGCAAGTATTAATTAAAGGGACATGAAACCCAAATTTTTTCTTTCATGATTTAGAAAGAGCGTGCAATTTTAGACAACTTTACAATTTTCTTCTGTTATCTATTTTCCCTCATTCTCTTGATATCCTTTGTCAAAAAGCATATCTAAATAGGCTGAGTAGCCAGGGCTGTCTCAACCATGGGACCAAGTGGGTCTAATGGTCCCAGGCAGCACTTGACAAGGGGCAGCACTTCAGTGACTGAGTCAGTCACTGTCAGGCTGAGACCTCTCCTGTCCACTGTCTTCATGGAAGAAGTTGTAGGCTCCCAACAGCATAATCTCATCATGCTCAAAAGACACAGTAATGGTCAGGGGCCACATTCAAGGTAGTGCATCTCTTCCCTAACTTCCTTCCCACTTATTGCACAATTATGCAGGCAGGCTTACTAAGGTCAGGCTAATAAGTCAATATGCTAATCAGTAATGTTATTATGATGGGGGAGCGTCATTCCATTCTCGGATCCAGGCAGAACAATATCTTGAGCTGGCCCTGTCAGTAGCTGCTGATTGGTCGCTGCAGACAAATCCTTCATGTGATTGGCTCACCCATGTGCATTGCTATTTCTTCAACAAAGGATATTTAAATAATGAAGAAAATTAATTAATAGAAGTAAATTGGAATGTTGCTTAAAATTGTATTTGCCATCTGAATCATGACAGAAACATTTTTGGTTTAATGTCCCTTTAAACTAAAAGGATCTACCTCTTGGATGTATTTTATAAATATTTTATAAACAATATATATTTTATCTTATTAAAAAAGTAAGGAAAGTATAGTACATTTTTCCTTGAAGAGACAGTAAAATCAAAATTAAACTTTCATAATTCAGAGCATGCAACTTTAAACAGTTTACGCCTATTATATAATTTGCTTTGTTTCTCTTAAAAAGCATACCTAGGTAGGCACAGGAGCACTGCAGTACTTGGAGCTAGCTGCTGATTGGTTGCTGCACATGCCATTGGTAGGGATGCCACCTTTCCTAGAAAAAAATACAGGCAGTGCTTGTCCCACCTTGAATGTGGCCCCTGACCAGTACTGTGTCTTTTGAGCATGATACTACAATTTTCTTACATTTACCTGAGCCTTAAAGGGACTCATATGCTAAATCACTTGAAACTGATGCAGTATAACTGTAAAAAGCTGACAGGAAAATATCACCTGTGCATCTCTATGTAAAAAAGGAAGATATTTTACCTCACAATTTCCTCAGCTCAGCAGAGTAAGTTATGTGTAAAAAGTTATACTCGGCTGCTGGTAAAAAATAAATAAATGAAGAAATGAACAGCAACCAATCAGCATCAGCAGTGCTGAGGTCATGAACTCTTTTACTGTGATCTCATGAGATTTAACTTAACTTTAATGAGATTTCATTCTAAACTTCCTTACACTGAATAGGGAAATAACATGAGAGTGCACGAGGCTCATCCCTTCGGCTGTCCCAGGACAGACATACTGATTTGCTGCTTAGAAGTCCTTTACAATGGGATGTGGCTACTGAGAAACTTTTGAGGTAAAATATCTTTCTTTTTTTACATGGAGATGTTCAGGTGATATTTTCTAGTCAGATTTTTACAGCTATACTGCATCACTTTCAAGTGTTTAAACATTTGGGTATTATGGCCCTTTAAAAATACCAGTCATGTTGGTAGAATACTGGCTGGGTGGCAACCTTAGTCGTTTGCTATTGGCTCACCCAACTTGTTCAGCTAGCTCCCAGTTTGCATTGCTGCTCCTTCAATAAAAGGATAAAGAGAAAATGAAGCAGATTTAATAATATATAAAAAGAAAAACATAAGGAGAGCACACACAGGACTCTAAGTGGGGTATAGTCATTAAAAAAAAACAATAAAAACAAACGTGAGCCCAATCCGCTATTCAGGAACTACTCACAAGAGTTACCCTCAAACATCTGAGGTATGTGTAAAATGAAAAGTGTGCGGGATCCTCCTGGATTAGATGGCTGAAAAACGATATCCAAAACATGTCCCAAGGCAGCCTTTGAAATCCTGGATACCAAGAGGAGTCCGCTGTATTAATAGCCGTCTGCTATTATAAAAACCAAGACAATTCCTATGGTTCCTTTACGCAGAGAGCTTTAATCAACCGCTCAGTGAGGCGTAGTACTGTCGTGAAGTGAAGGGGGCGTGTTCCTGACGCGTTTCTCAGACGTAACTCTGCTTCATCAGAGGAAAATTTGATAATAGAAGTCAATTGGAAAGTTGTTTAAAAATGCATGCTCTTTCTGAATCATGAAAGAAATATTTGGGTTCCGTGCCCCTTTAAACAATACTACAACAGTACATTTATACATTTATTACAACACAAATTATTTGCACTAAATGTGTGCAGGTTGAATCTATACAAAGTCAGTAGAACAATATTTCTTCCATGTTATTCCTTGACACACTGCCCATTGCCATGTTTTAACTCTTTGTCCAGGTTTAGTAGCTGCCGTAAGAAGCCTGCATTGGGGGAGATCCACCTCTTTTCCTGTACCTTTTGAATGGCCTCCTTCAGAGACAGGTGCTGATGGATCATTAGGTAGGCAAGGACCAACGTGGCAGATCTGCTGATCCCAACAACACAGTGCACCAGTAGCCTGGCTGAAGAGAACATAGAGATTTCCTAAAAACTCCAGTCTGCTATCAGGAAAAATATTTGTCAATCACCTAAATGAAACCTCTTTAAGGGACATAAATCCTAAAATTTTTCCTTCATCATTCAGGAAAAGCATAGAATTTTAATCAGCTTTCCAATTTACTTCTATTATCTCATTTGTTTAGTTCTCTTGGTATCCTTTGTTCAAAAGTATACCTAGGTAGGCTCGGGAGATAGCTGCTGATGGGTGCCTCTTTTTATTGGTTTACCGATGTGTTCAGCTAGCTCCTTGTAGTGCACTGCTGCTCCTTCAACAAAGGATACCAAGAGAATGAAGCAAAATTGACAATAGAAGTAAATTAGAAAGTTGTTTAAAAATGTATCTGAATCATGAAAGAAAAACTGTGGGTTTCATGTTCCTTTAACTATTTCACATTTATAAAAACCAAAGTTTGCTATGCATCTATTTATTTACCGACAGTGGCCTAGTTTACATTGAGGCAGTAAAGTTTGGAAACTGGTGGTAGCACAAAAAATCTCCATAGACTTCAATGGAGATAAATGTTGTTGTCACCAATTTCCACAATTTAACACCTAAATGGAAACTAGGTCATCATTAACACATAAGAAGTTTCTTCATGGACATTGAAAAGACTTATAAGTTATTTTAAATATAGAACTTTGATGTTCCCTCTAGTACCAATACATTCTATTCAGCAAAAATTAATACATCATGTGATGCCACTAAATTGGTTATGAAAATTGAAGATATGAGGGTTAAACTTTTATAGTATAAATGTATTTTACAGGAATGTTTTTTTTTAATTCTGTATCTTGGTTACTATCATTGCCTGTAAATATGTAATGGTGTTGGCTGGGTCCCTTTAAAGGGACTTAAAAGTACAAAATCTAATTCTCTAATTCGTTAGAGACACGTATGGCTCTCTTCATTGACTCACTGGGGGATATTTATCAAAGGTCTGGCGGACCTGATCCGACAGTGCGGATCAGGTCTGCCAGATCTCGCTGAATGTGGAGAGCAATACGCTCTCCGTATTCAGCATTGCACCAGCAGCTCTTGTGAGCCGCTGGTGCAACGCCGCCCCCTGCAGATTTGCGGCCAATCGGCCACCAGCAGGGAGGTGTCAATCAACCCGATCGTACTTGGCTATGGTTATGGAGCAGCAGTCTTTAGACCGCTGCTTGATAACTGCTGTTTCTGGCGAGCCTGCAGGCTCGCCAGAAACACTGGCCCTCAAACTCCATCTGGAGCTTGATAAATGGGCCCCACTGGCTGTATTCAGCTACTAATAAGGCTGCCAGGTGTCCTGTATTCAAATGGACAGTCCAGTATTTTAGCAGGCTGTCCAGTAAAATCTTCACAAAAATATGTGACACTTAAATGTAAAAGTCTTCTTATGCCTCAATTGACTACAAATATGGAGCAGAAAAACGTTGAGGGAAGTGATGGATGTAAAATCACTACCTTCCATTTGAGTCCAACCTGGAGAAAAGTTACTAAAGGTAAGATTACTTATTTGTATGTTACTGGCAGACAAGCTGTAAAATCACTACCTTCCATTTGAGTCCAACCTGGGGAAAAGTTACTAAAGGTAAGATTACTTATTTGTATGTTACTGGCAGACAAGCTGTAAAATCACTACCTTCCATTTGAGTCCAACCTGGAGAAAAGTTACTAAAGGTAAGATTACTTATTTGTATGTTACTGGCAGACAAGCTGTAAAATCACTACCTTCCATTTGAGTCCAACCTGGAGAAAAGTTACTAAAGGTAAGATTACTTATTTGTATGTTACTGGCAGACAAGCTGTAAAAGCAATGCTTAGTTGTAAAAAATATACGTGTGGTTAAAATTTTTCTTTCATGATTCAGATAGAGAATACAAATTTCAATAACTTTCCAATGTACTTTTATTATCTAATTTGTTTCATTCTCTTGGTATACTTTGTTGAAGAAGCAGCAATGCAATACTGGGAGCTAGCTGAACACATCGGGTGAACCAATAACATGCAATATAGATGTGCGGCAACTAATCAGCGGCTTCTGAGTCTACCTAGGTATACTTTTCAACAAAGGAACAAAACAAATTGGATCATAGAAGTAAATTGGAATGTTGTTTAAAATCACAATGTTCTATCTGAATCATGAAAGAAAAAAATTGTGTTTCATGTCCCTTTAAAGGGCCAGTAAACCTAGCAAATAATGTTATATAATTCTGCACATAGTGCAGAATTATATGACATTAGCTTAGCGCCAGGTTTTTAAAGCAAATTGTTAGATAGATATTTAGCAAAGAAAACAGAACGCCGCTCCTGGCACTACTGAGCGGGTCGGTTTTCTTCTGCTAGTCACAGCGCGCCCGATTGCACTATTAAAATCAATGTAGCTCGCTCCGGCTCTGGTCTGGTAGCGGGAGCAAGCTCATTGAGTTTAATAGCGCGAACGGGCCAGCTGTGATTAGACAGCGTGCCCAGATGCGCTTAGAAGAAAACAGACCCGCTCAGTAGAGCCAGGAGCAGCGTTCTGTTTTCTTTGCTAAATATCTATCTAACAATTTGCTTTAGAAACCTGGTGCTAGGCTAATGTCATATAATTCTGCACTATGTGCAGAATTATATAACATTATTTGCTAGGTTTACTGGCCCTTTAAGCGTGGGAGGCAATGTAGAGCTTTTTTTTTTTTGGAGGGGGGGGGGGGGCAATGACTGAGCCATTGTGCCCAGTGACCATCCAGTATTTCTGTGGAAGATAGCTGGGAACCCTAGCCAGTACTGCAGAGCTTTAACTCCAGGGGTGAAACACACATGGGTTGATTAGAATCCTTCAAAAAAGCTTATCTAATTATTAATGTCCATGGGAATTTGTGTAGATAAATAATTTGATTATCTTTTTCTAAAGGATTGTGATCTACTCTAGAATTGTCGGCAAACAACTCTGCAATAAGAAAATGCTCTAACAAATGATCAAAATCAGCAGCCGTACACAAATTTGCTAATGGTCTGGGTAATATAAAACACAGAACATGTTGCTCGTATAGCTAATAATTTATTGACATAGGAAAAGTCCTACTTGAGGGCCAGAGGCATTTGAGCTCACTCCAGTGGCGCTATACAAATAAATAATACATGTGATTGCCACTGCTGATTAGCTTATGATTGAACCTGTTACCCTCCAAAGAGAGATTGGATCTACAATCTACAGTAAATAAAAACTGCACATTCTTTTTTAACTTGAGATCCCAGTAACAACTGCATTGGAATTTGGAACCCATAATTGTAAGCAGTCGCTTGTGCAATGCCTCCCTCTGCTCTCACTCAACGATTTGTGTGAGAGCTTGGATTGTCAGTTACCCCAGTCAGATAAGTCTAAGGTGATTTTAATCCACCATTAGTTAGGAAGCTGTGGTCTAGATCAGTGTTTCTCAACCGCGGTCCTCAAGTACCCTCCACAGTCCAGGTTTTCATTATAGCTAAACTAGAGCACAGGTGAAATAATCAGCTGATGGGTGAGAGCAGGTTGGTTACTGATCAGCTGATTACTTCACCTGTGCACTGGTTAAGCTTTAATAAAAACCAGGCCTGTTTCGGGTTCTTGAGGACCGTGGATGGGAAACACTGTCCTAGATAAGACTTCTGATTCTTAAACTGCTGTTGCACAATGGTCATTCGCCCTTTGATATCTGCCTCTAATTTATTAGGAGTCTGGCACCCTAGATATTTGGATTTTTCCACCCCTATTTAGCTGCATATATGGTGTGCTTGTGTCATTACCTCCATCAATGTTCAGAGCCTTATGTATAAATTCTGAAGCAGAGTAGAAATATTTGCTCATATCAAAGTCTGGCAAATCGTTGGCAGGGATTCCATGATATGTTATGGTGGCACCATAAAAATCAGAGTTGCCCTGTGAGGTCCATGTTCCATGGGCAGCATTCAGCACATGCGTGATCCCCAGCTTCCACAGCTCGTACCTGTTATTAGCAAAAACACTGAGGGAATAGAGAAATATAAATAATGAGATGTTTCTTGCTTACATTCCAAACCTTTTTAATGATGACGTCTCAATGCAAGCCTAGAATTTGCTTAGAAATTAGGAGCAGAAAAAGAATATTTGAGCTATTTTTCTTGTTGTTGCATCTTAAGAATTTTTTCTTAAAGGAAAATAAAAGTGCAAAAAGAAAATGCTATTGTGTTAAAAGAGTTAATTATCACACTGTTTATTGCATATAACTATGCATTTAACCCTACAAATGGGTTAAACACATACTGTAAGACAGCTCCAGAGAATCCGGTGAACCAGTGACAAGAAGCATGTGTTTGTAGCCATCATGTAAGTTCTATCTGCACCACAAAAGTTTACAATTTTGACTTTCATATCCCTTTAATTAAACTTTATTTTGTTTTCACACTTGTGGCATTTAGTCCATTGTGTCCAGTTTGGGAGTTGCCCCAATCATTAAAGGACCAGTCAACACAGTAGATTTGCATAATCAACAAATGCAAGATAACAAGACAATACAATAGCATTTACTCTGAATTTCAAATAAACAGTAGATTTTTTTTAACACATTTTCTAACAAATTTCAAAGTTATATATATTTCCACTCCCCCTGTACCATGTGATAGCAATCAGCTAATCACAAATACATTTACGTATAGTAAGTGAATTCTTGCACATGCTCAGTAGGAGCTGGTGACTCAAAAAGTGTAAATATAAAAGAATGTGCACATTGTTTTAAAGTAAAGTAAATTGGAAAGTTGTTTAAAATTACATGCTGTATCTGAATCATGAAAATGTAATTTGATCTGAGTGTCCCTTTAAAGAAACATAATAACCAAATGCTGAATCAATTGAAAGTGATGAAGCATATTAGTAAAAAGTTGACTAGAAAAAATCACCTAAACATCTCTATGTAAAAAAGGAAGATTGTTTTACCTCAAAATTACCTCAGTAGACATATCCCATTGTAAAGCGACTTTAAAGGGACACTGAACCCAATTTTTTTCTTTAGCATGCAATTTTAAGCAATTTTCTAATTTAATCCAATTATCAAATTTTCTTCATTTTCTTGGTATCTTTATTTGAAAAGCAAGAATGTAAGTTTAGAAGCCGGACCATTTTTGGTGAACAACCTGGGTTGTTCTTGCTGATTGGTGAATAAATTCACCCATAAATAACAAGTGCTGTCCAGTGGCCTGAACCAAAAATTGGCTGGCTCCTTAGCTTAGATGCCTTCTTTTTCAAATAAAGATAGCAAGATAACGAAGAAAAATTGATAATAGGAGTAAAATAGAAAGTTGCTTAAAATTGCATGCTCTATCTGAATCATGAAAGAAACAATTTGGATTCAGTATCTCTTTAAGCAGCCAATCAGGATGCTAGTCCCAGGAATTGCAAGGGAGCATGTGTCTGGCATGTGCAGACACAGTCATTTTATTTCCCTTTAAGGAAGTTAACTATCAAATCTTTCATAGTTATGAAATCACAGTAAAGCAGCATGTGAACTGAACACTGATTAAACTGATGTTTAATGTTTTAATATAAAAGGATACATACCTAGAAGCCTAGGCAAGGTAATAATATTCACTAGTGAAAGGTGGTAGTCTAATTTCAGACCACCAAGAATATACCAGTATAACATTACAAGAATATACCAGTATAACATTATCAATATCGTGTGTTTACGCCACTTTTATACATTGAGAGTTTATTTTATAGATTATTTTAGCAGATCATGTTCAATGTGGATCCACAATTCAAATTTTAAACTTAAATGTGTGTATTAAATTATTGTTTTAAATTGTAATCTCTAAATCGCGTTTATGTTTCTGAATAACTATACCTGAGATCTAGGGGAGTCACACATCAGTGAATCACACTGTTAAGACACCTACCTTGCCCATTTGAGGCGCTTTGAACACACCCCATGCTAGCTGCTGATTGGTTGCTGCACATACTGTATATGCTGCTTGTCATTGGTTCACACAATGTGTTCAGCTAGCTACCAATAGGGCACTGCTGCCCCTTCAACAAAGGATAATAGATAATATAAGTAAATTGAAAAATTGCTCTATCTGAATAATGAAAGAAAAACTGACGGCTAGATTACGAGTTGTGCTTTAGGGTTAAAAAGCAGAGTTGAGAGGTCCCAACGCTGCTTTTTAACGCCCGCTGGTATTACGAGTCTTGAAATGACAGGCTCACCGCTCACTTTTTTGGCCAGACTCGGAAATACCGCAAATCCACTTATGTCAATTGCGTATCCTATATTTTCAATGGGACTTGCATAGCGCCAGTATTACGAGTCTAACCAAAAGTGAGCGGTAGACCCTCTCCTGTCAAGACTCGCACCGCATTTAAGTCAGTAGTTAAGAGTTTTATGGGCTAACGCAATAGCATAAAACTCTTAACTAAAGTGCTTAAAAGTACACTAACACCCATAAACTACCTATTAACCCCTAAACCGAGGCCCCCCCCCCCCACATCGCAAACACTATAATACATTTTTTAACCCCTAATCTGCCGAACCGTACATCGCCGCCACTATAATAAATATATTAACCCCTAAACCGCCGCACTCCCGCATCGCAAACACTAGTTAAATATTAACCCCTAATCTGCCTGCCCTAACATCGTCAACACCTACCTACATTTATTAACCCCTAATCTGCCGCCCCCAACATCGCCGCCACTATAATAAAGTTATTAACCCCTATACCTAAGTTTTACCCTAAACCTAACACCCCCTAACTGAAATATAATTTAAATAAATCTAAATAAAATAACTATCATCAGTGGCGTCACTAGGGTTGGTGTCACCCGGTGCGGTACGTTATGGTGTCACCCCCCCCCTCCCCCCAGAAAGCAGACACACAAAAACACAGGCACACACACATACAAACACTCAGACACACTTAAAAACACACTCAGATGCACACACAAACACTCAGAAACACACTCAGACACACGCACAAAAACACTCTGACACACACACAAAAACACTCGAGCACACACACAAAAACACTCTGACACACACACAAAAACACTCGGGCACACACACAAAAACACTCGGGCACACACTCAAACACTTAGACACACACACACAGAAACACTCAGACACACACACACACACAAACACTCAGACACACACACACACAAAACACTCAGACACACACACAAAAAAACTCATACACACACACAAAAACTCAGATACACACACATACAAAATATGTAAACTGCACTGCATTAATTATAAAGCTCATGCTTAGAGATGCTCCCTGGCTCAGCAGAGCATCAAATGAAAGATAAACAGAGCACTCTAAAAATAAATCACTAAAGAAAAGGTTTAGGCGTGCAAACTAAGAAAATTCTGCTCTCAGACTCTGTTCCAAGTCTGTCAGTGCACAGCCCCGGGCGCGTGTCTACCGCTTCTTATGGCCAAGCACCTCTGCTCTCTGCCCATCCCCAGACCCCGCTTGCACTCCCCTCCTACCTCTTCAGTATGAACTTAGTGTACCGTAACCGTACCGGTCTGGTGGGCATCATACGTGGCTCCTTTTCTTTAGAGACAGTGTTTCCCAGTTCCCGATTAGAGAGACAGCACAGCAGTGAGTGACTCCACTGCTCCACACGCCACTGAGCAGTGAGCACAGATAGGCAGGCAGGTTTAAGCTAGCAGCGCAACTTCGCAAGCCCCACGGCACACCCACAACATTCATAGTGAAATTGGGCAGTGGAGGAGCAAAGTACAAACAAGCAAAAGCAGCCGGGAAAACTATTTGTGGAAATTGCAGCGCTGGCTCAAAAAAATGAAGTGTCTACAACTTTCCCAGTCCCACTAATGTTCACAAATGCTGGCAACTCTAATAAAAAAATATATGCACCTCTACATTGTATTTCTTTGAATTTAAATAAAAAAATTTTTTTTTTTGGTGGTGTCACCCCCTGGAGGGTGTCACCCAGGTGCGGCCCGCACCCCCGCACCCCCTAGTGATGCCACTGACTATCATTAATTAAATTATTCCTATTTAAAACTAAATACTTACCTATAAAATAAACCCTAAGATAGCTACAATATAACTAATAATTACATTGCAGCTATCTTAGGGTTTATTTTTATTTTACAGGCAACTTTGTATTTATTTTAACTAGGTAGAATAGTTATTAAATAGTTATTAATGATTTAATAGCTACCTAGTTAAAATAAAGACAAATTTACCTGTAAAATAAAACCTAACCTAAGTTACAATTACACCTAACACTACACTATAATTAAATTAATTCCCTAAACTAAATACAATTAAATACAATTATCTAAAGTACGAAAAAAACACTAAATTACAGAAAATAATAAAATAATTACATGTTTTTAAAACTAATTACACCTAATCTAATCCCCCTAATAAAATAAAAAAGCCCCCAAAATAATAAAAAGCCCTACCCTATACTAAATTACAAATAGCCCTGCGGAATCTGTTGGCGCTGCGTAATCTGTTAGCGCTCTACAAATACCTGATAATAATAATAATAATAATAAGGGCCTTTTGCGGGGCATTGCCCCAAAGTAATCAGCTCTTTTACCTGTAAAAAACAGTACAATATCCCCCCAACATTAAAACCCACCACCCACACACCCAACCCTACTCTAAAACCCACCCAATACCCCCTTAATAAAACCTAACACTAACCCCTTGAAGATCACCTTACCTTGAGAAGTCTCCACCCAACCGGGCCAAAGTCCTCAACGAAGCCGGGTGAAGTGGTCCTCCAGACGAGCAGAAGTTTTCATCCAAGTCGGGAAGAAGAGGTCCCCTAGATGGGCAGAAGTCTTCATCCAAGCCGGGAAGAAGAGGTCCTCCAGACAGGCAGAAATCTTCATCCAGGTGGCATCTTCTATCATCATCCATCCGGTACGGAGCGGCTCCATCTTCAAGTCATCCGACACAGAGCATCCTCTTCAAACGACGTCCAACTGAAGAATGAAGGTTCCTTTAAATGACGTCATCCAAGATGGCGTCCCTTCAATTCCTATTGGCTGATAGAATTCTATCAGCCAATCGGAATTAAGGTAGAAAAAATCCTATTGGCTGATGCAATCAGCCAATAGGATTGAAGTTCAATCCTTTTGGCTGATCCAATCAGCCAATAGGATTGAGCTGGCATTCTATTGGCTGATTGGATCAGCCAATAGAATGCAAGCTCAATCCTATTGGCTGATTGCATCAGCCAATAGGATTTTTTCTACCTTAATTCCAATTGGCTGATAGAATTCTTTCAGTCAATCGGAATTGAAGGGATGCCATCTTGGATGACGTCATTTAAAGGAACCTTCATTCTTCAGTTGGACGTTGTTTGAAGAGAATGCTCCGCGACGGATGTCTTGAAGATGGAGCCGCTCCGCGCCGGATGGATGAAGATAGAAGATGCTGCCTGGATGAAGACTTCTGCCCGTCAGGAGGACCTCTTCTGCCCGGCTTGAATGAAGACTTCTGCCCGTCTGGAGGACCACTTCGCCCGGCTTCGTTGAGGACTTCGGCTCGGTTGGGTGAAGACTTCTCAAGGTAGGGTGATCTTCAAGGGGTTAATGTTAGGTTTTATTAAGGGGGTATTGGGTGGGTTTTAGAGTAGGGTTGGGTGTGTGGGTGGTGGGTTTTAATGTTGGGGGGGAATTGAACTTTTTTACAGGTAAAAGAGCTGATTACTTTGGGGCAAAGCCCCGCAAAAGGCCCTTTTAAGGGCTATTTGTAATTTAGTATAGGGTAGGGCTTTTTATTATTTTGGGGGGCTTTTTTATTTTATTAGGGGGGATTAGATTAGGTGTAATTAGTTTAAAAACCTTGTAATTATTTTATTATTTTCTGAAATTTAGTGTTTTGTTTTTTTGTACTTTAGATAATTTTATTTAATTGTATTTAATTGTAGTTCATTTTTCGTACTTTAGATAATTTTATTTAATTGTATATAATTGTAGTTAATTTATGGAATTTATTTAATTATAGTGTAGTATTAGGTGTAATTGTAACTTAGGTTAGGCTTTATTTTACAGGTACTTTGTATTTATTTTAGCTAGGTAGTTATTAAATAGTTAATAACTATTTAATAACTATTCTACCTAGTTAAAATAAATACAAAGTTGCCTGTAAAATAAAAATAAACCCTAAGCTAGCTACAATGTAACTATTAGTTATATTGTAGCCATCTTAGGCTTTATTTTATAGGTAAGTATTTAGTTTTAAATAGGAATAATTTAGTTAATGATAGTAATTTTATTTAGATTTATTTAAATCATATTTAAGTTAGGGGGGTTAGGGTTAGACTTAGTTTTAGGGGTTAATAACTTTAATATAGTGGCGGTGACGTTGGGGGTGGCAGATTAGGGGTTAATAAATGTAGTTAGGTTGCAGCGACATTGGGGCTGGCAGATTAGGGGTTAATAAATATAATGTAGGTGTCGGCGATGTTGGGGGCAGCAGATTAGGGGTTCATAAGTATAATGTAGGTGGCGGCGGTGTCCGGAGCAGAAGATTAGGGGTTAATAAAATAATGCAGGTGTCGGCGATGTCGGGGGTGGCAGATTAGGGGTTAATAAGTGTAAGATTAGGGGTGCTTATGTTAGGGGTTCATGTTAGGGTGTTAGGTGTAGACATAACATTTATTTCCCCATAGGAAACAATGGGGCTGCGTTAGGAACTGAACGCTGCTTTTTTGCAGGTGTTAGGTTTTTTTCAGCCAGTTCTGCCCCATTGATTCCTATGGGGAAATCGTGCACGAGCACGTTTAGCTTTTCTGCGGCTAACGCCGGGTTTCTAAAAACCCGTAATACCAGCGCTGTCTGTAGGTGAGTGGTGAGGGAAAACTGCTTGTTAGCACCGCACAGCCTTACCGACAAAACTCGTAATCTAGCCGATAATGTTTATGTCACTTCAAATGCTACAGTAAATTGATGTAGTTGTTTAAATGTGATAAAGGAATAGAAACATCCATTGAAATAAAGGAAATTGCTTTTGGGGTTAATACAAAGGACAAAAATACCTGGAGGTCCTTATTGAAGTTTAAAGGGCCACACTTGTAACTGGATGAATGACTTTGGTTGCCTCTCACTTATCTAAACAATTTAAGGTATCACTGTATTTAAAGGTATATAAAAATACAAAAAGAAAATGCTCTAATATGTTAGAACATGTTAGAACTGCACTATTGCTTGTACTATATATAACTGTGATTAAATACATAGTTAAAGTCAACTCAAGAGCAGCAATGCACTATTGGCTAGCTCATTGTTTCTCAACTGCGGTCCTCAAGTATCCTCAACAAGCCAGGTTTTTATTATAGTAATCAGCTAATGGGTGAGAGCAGGTTAGTAATCATGGTGTTACTGATGGCTTCACCTTTGCCATGGTTCAGCTATACTTAAAGCCTGGCCTGTTGGGGTTATTGAGGACTGTGATTGAGAAACACTGGCCTATTTGGTACCTAGTGAGCAGGCCTGCCATTTGAGCAGGGTGAGAGGGGCTCCAGCCCAGGGCCTCACGCTTTGGGAGGGGGGCGTACTGTCATTAGGGGTGAGATAAGTAGGTGCAGTGTACTTCCGGTATTTAGTTTATTAAAGGGCCATAATACCCAAATGTTTAAACACTTGAAAGTGATGCAGCATAGCTGTAAAAAGCTGACTAGAAAATATGACCTGAATATCTCTATGTAAAAAAGAAAGATATTTTACCTCAAAAGTTTCTCAGTAGCCAACTCCCATTGTAAAGGACTTCTAAGCAGCAAATCAGTATGTCTGTCCTGGGACAGCTAAGGGAGTGAGCTTACATGCACACTCATCTTATTTCCCTATTCAGTGTAAGGAAGTTTACAATGAAATCTCATGAGAGTTATGTGAAATCTCATGAGATCACAGTAAAAAAGAGTTTGAGATCACAGTAAAAGAGTTCATGACCTCAGCACTGCTGATGCTGATTGGCTGGAGTTCATTTGTTCATTTATTTATTTTTTTAACTGCAGCTGAGTATAACTTTTTACACAGAACTTACTCTGCTGAGCTGAGGAGATTGTGAGGTAAAATATCTTCCTTTTTTACATAGAGATGCTCAGGTGATATTTTCCTGTCAGCTATTTACAGTTATACTGCATCAGTTTCAAGTGATTTAGCATATGAGTATTATGTCCCTTTAAGAAGTGTGTATGATAACAGAAGTTGCAACATAGTGTCTTTATATAGGATACAATGAATATTGTAACAAGGGTGGGCCATACAGGGGAAGGGCATACAGGTGTATGGAAATAAGGGGGATGGGTGGAGAAACCCAACAGATCTGTCTTGCCCAGGGCCCTGCAAATGCTAAGGCTGGCCCTGCTGGTGAGGTGTGACAATGACAAGAGACAAATGTGTGTATCCGCCAATCAACAGCTAGCTCCCAGTAGTAAATTGCTGCTGCTTCTGCTAAAGATATGTACATATTCTTTTCAACAAAGAATATCAAGAAAACAAAGTACATTTGATAATAAAAGTGAATTCAAAATTAAAATGATATGCTCTGTATGAATCATCAAAGTTTCATCTTGATTTTCCTATATCTTAATACATGAATAAACTCAGTTCAGCTATGAGGCCCATTTATCAAGCTCTGAATGGAGCTTGAGGGCCCGTGTTTTTGGCGAGCCTGCAATTCAACCCGATCGAGTACGATCGGGTTGATTGACACCCCCCCCCTGCTGGCGGCAGAGCTGTTGGTGCAATGCTGAATACGGAGAGCGTATTGCTCTCCGCATTCAGCGAGGTCTGTTGGACCTGATCCGCACTGTTGGATCAGGTCCGACAGACCTTTAATAAATAGGCCTCTATATACAGTATATATATATATATATACACACAGTATATCTATACTATAATTGCGTTTGTAATGTCCATTGCCGTCGACAGTTACGCACGCATCCTTAATGGAATGTTGGCAGTGCAAGGCTAAAAGAATTCAACTGGATGCAGCAAAGCTGCATCCCGGTGGATTCCGAAAATGGCAGGGTGGTGATTCTTTCACCACCCTGCCATTTTCGGAATCCACCGGGATGCAGTGAAGGCAAACGGAGCATTACAAAAGCAAAAACTAATTGCCCGCATCAAGTATTAAAAAAAAACAACTAACCGCCCGCATCAACTAAGTTTTAATAAAAATAAAAAAATGATTAACCCCTAAACCGCCATCCACCACCAACGCAGTCAACTAATTTAATTATTAATTCCTACACCGCCAAACCCTACAAAGCAAATAAAATTATTAACCCCTAAATCTATCAACCCTAAGATTGCAAACTACTAACTAAATCTATTAACCCCTAAACCGCCATCCATCACTAACGCAGTAATCTAATTTAAATATTAACTCCTACACCGCCAACCCCACAACACAAATAAATAACTTAAATATTGAACCCCCTAACCTAACAACCCCTAAATTAACCCCTTATTTACTTAAAATAAAAAACAACTACATTACTTTAAAAAAAAAAAATCTGAGTTTACAATTTTTTTAAATACAATTACAAAAAATAAAAAAGGCTAACATTACAGAAAATGAAAAAAACAAATTATCAAAGTTTAAAAAATTAAATCTAATCCCTATGAAAATAAAATGCCCCCTCAAAATAAAAGCGCCCCCTAATCTAATGCTAAACTACCAATAGCCCTTAAATGGCTTTTTGTAAGGCATTGCCCTAAGTTAAACAGCTCTTTTGTGAATTAAACATACTAAGACCCCCTAACAGTAAAACCCCCCACCCACCAAACCCCCCAAAATAAAAAACCTAACACTAAAAAAAACTAAACTACTCATTGCCCTTAAAAGGGCATTTGTATGGGCATTGCCCTTAAAAGGACATTTAGCTCTTTTGCACTGCCCTTAAAAGGGCATTTAGCTCTTTTGCAAAGTGCTAAAAAAAAACCTAAGTTAAAAAATAACCCTACACACAATTGTTTAAGCTAAGCTTAAGGATAGATAAGTGCGCCTATAAAGGCTAAAAGTATCACAACACCAATAAAAATAAACATATATGTTTAATAGAATACAGTGTAAATACAGATAAAAAGGGACGTCTCCCTATACTATAAAGGCAAACAAAGGACTATAGCTAATAAAAAACGAAATTTAAAGTTAAAAGCAAATAACAAAATTATTTTCTTTTAGTAGACGTTAATAAAGCTTCAGAGGATTAAAAACCAAGCAATCTTGCACAATCCTTGCTAGATCATAGCTAGATCATGGGTCTGGTAATTGGGCACAGTGTCCTGTTTGTGCAGCGTGTGTATCTTACACAGGGCGGCAATGGTATGAAGACAAGGAGGAACACTCGTAGGTAAAACACTTAGGTGATTTATGAAGTATAATGACCAGAGTTCATATAATGCATATAGTTCATATATTGTGACAGTGTGCGGAAAGCACTTCAGGTATTAGTAAGTGGTACTTTACCGTATTCCGATGGTAAGTCTCGGTCAAGTCTTGGACCGTTATTGCGGCTAACAGCCGCTCTCCCAAGCTGTTCTCTGCAAACCTGCTCACGTGTCGGACGGCGTCTGACGTCACACCTTACTCCTCGAATTCAAAGAGGTGTTACTGCGCGTGATCCAACAGCTGTTTGGAGATTTCTACTTGGTAACTTTGTTGTCCAAAGAGGTATATGTTCAGCCCTTAGAAGTATATTATGGGCTCACAGCATAAGTTAGGATATGCAGATTCTCCCTCACTTCCAATGAAGTAGTTTGAAGATTAACCCGGGTTAAAAAATGCTGTATCAAGAATGCTTCAGATAAAAGCTGCAATGTCACTTAAACAAGCGACGCGTTTCGCCCTCCCTTGATAAAGCCCAAGGGAGGGCGAAACGCGTCGCTTGTTTAAGTGACATTGCAGCTTTTATCTGAAGCATTCTTGATACAGCATTTTTTAACCCGGGTTAACCCCTTAATGACCACAGCACTTTTCCATTTTCTGTCCGTTTGGGACCAAGGCTATTTTTACATTTTTGCGGTGTTTGTGTTTAGCTGTAATTTTCCTCTTACTCATTTACTGTACCCACACATATTATACACCGTTTTTCTCGCCATTAAATGGACTTTCAAAATATACCATTATTTTCATCATATCTTATAATTTACTATAAAAAATATTATAAAATATGAGGAAAAAATGGAAAAAAAACACACTTTTTCTAACTTTGACCCCCAAAATCTGTTACACATCTACAACCACCAAAAAACACCCATGCTAAATAGTTTCTAAATTTTGTCCTGAGTTTAGAAATACCCAATGTTTACATGTTCTTTGCTTTTTTTGCAAGTTATAGGGCCATAAATACAAGTAGCACTTTGCCATTTCCAAACCACTTTTTTTCAAAATTAGCGCTAGTTACATTGGGACACTAATATCTTTCAGGAATCTCTGAATATCCATTGACATGTATATAATTTTTTTTAGAAGACATCCCAAAGTATTGATCTAGGCCCATTTTGGTATATTTCATGCCACCATTTCACCGCCGAATGCGATCAAATAAAAAAATTTTTTTACTTTTTCACAAATTTTTTCACAAACTTTAGGTTTCTCACTGAAATTATTTACAAACAACTCATGAAATTATGGAATAAATGGTTGTAAATGCTTCTCTGGGATCCCCTTTGTTCATAAATAGCAGACATATATGGCTTTGGCTTTGCTTTTTGGTAATTAGAAGGCTGCTAAATGCCACTGCGCACCACACGTGTATTATGCCCAGCAGTGAATGGGTTAATTAGGGAGCATGTAGGGAGCTTCTAGGGTTAATTTTAGCTCTAGTGTAGTGTAGTAGACAACCCCAAGTATTGATCTAGGCCCATTTTGGTATATTTCATGCCACCATTTCACCGCCAAAAGCAATCAAATAAAAAAAAATTGTTCACTTTTTCAAACTTTAGGTTTCTCACTAAAATTATTTACAAACAGCTTGTGCAATTATGGCACAAATGGTTTTAAATGCTTCTCTGGGATCCCCTTTGTTCAGAAATAGCAGACATATATGGCTTTGGCGTTGCTTTTTGGTAATTATAAGGCCGCTAAATGCTGCTGCGCATCACATGTGTATTATGGCCAGCAGTGAAGGGGTTAATTAGGTAGTTTGTAGGGAGCTTGCAGGGTTAATTTTAGCTTTAGTGTAGAGATCAGACTCCCACCTGACACATCCCACCCCCTGATCCCTCCCAAACAGCTCTCTTCCCTCCCCCACCCCACAATTGTCCCCGCCATCTTAAGTACTGGCAGAAAGTCTGCCAGTACTAAAATAAAAGGTATTAAAAAAAATATATATTTTTTTTTAGCATATTTACATATGCTGCTATGTAGGGTCCCCCCTTAGCCCCCAACCTCCCTGATCCCCCCAAAATAGCTCCCTAACCCTCCCCCTCTGCCTTATTGGGGCCATCTTGGGTACTGGCAGCTGTCTGCCAGTACCCAGTTTGCAAATAAAAATGTTTTTTTTATTATTTTTTTTTATTTGTTTCTGTAGTGTAGCTTCCCCCCCACAGTCCAATACCCCACCAGCCAAACCGATCAACAAATAAATATATAAACCCCTTTGATCCCCACTTCTAAGAAAAAACTTTCTGTAGCGTAGTGGTTCCCACCCGCTCCCTCCCCGTGCACGCGCCCGCCCGGCCTCCCCGTGCACGTGCGCGCGTCCGTGCGCGTCCCCCCCGGTCGTCCCCGCCCCCGATCCCGCCCCCTCCGCATCACAAAGGCCATCGATGGCCGCCACCCACCTCCCACACCGGCTCCCACCCACCAACGAACATAGCCGTTAATGTCCGGTGCAGAGAGGGCCACAGAGTGGCTCTCTCTGCACCGGATGGCTAAAAATGGTTATTGCAGGATGCCTCGATATCGAGGCATCACTGCAATAACCGGAAAGCAGCTGGAAGCGAGCAGGATCGCTTCCAGCTGCTTTCCACACCGAGGACGTGCAGGGTACGTCCTCAGGCGTTAACTGCCTTTTTTTTGAGGACGTACCCTGCACGTCCTCGGTCATTAAGGGGTTAATCTTCAAACTACTTCATTGGAAGTGAGGGAGAATCTGCATATCCTAACTTATGCTGTGAGCCCATAATATACTTCTAAGGGCTGAACATATACCTCTTTGGACAACAAAGTTACCAAGTAGAAATCTCCAAACAGCTGTTGGATCACGCGCAGTAACACCTCTATGAATTCGAGGAGTAAGGTGTGACGTCAGACGCCGTCCGACACGTGAGCAGGTTTGCAGAGAACAGCTTGGGAGAGCGGCTGTTAGCCGCAATAACGGTCCAAGACTTGACCGAGACTTACCATCGGAATACGGTAAAGTACCACTTACTAATACCTGAAGTGCTTTCCGCACACTGTCACCATATATGAACTATATGCATTATATGAACTCTGGTCATTATACTTCATAAATCACCTAAGTGTTTTACCTACGAGTGTTCCTCCTTGTCTTCATACCATTGCTGCCCTGTGTAAGATACACACGCTGCACAAACAGGACACTGTGCCCGATTACCAGACCCATGATCTAGCTATGATCTAGCAAGGATTGTGCAAGATTGCTTGGTTTTTAATCCTCTGAAGCTTTATTAACGTCTACTAAAAGAAAATAATTTTGTTATTTGCTTTTAACTTTAAATTTCGTTTTTTATTAGCTATAGTCCTTTGTTTGCCTTTATAGTATAGGGAGACGTCCCTTTTTATCTGTATTTACACTGTATTCTATTAAACATATATGTTTATTTTTATTGGTGTTGTGATACTTTTAGCCTTTATAGGCGCACTTATCTATCCTTAAGCTTAGCTTAAACAATTGTGTGTATGGTTCTTTGACACATAACAGGGATTGTGTCTTTAGATAAGTGTATAGTACCCCTCTTAACGCATCTAATAATTTTACTGTAATTTTAAAAATAACCCCCCCATAAAAATAAAACCTAACACTAAAGCCCCAAATAGATACTCACGGGTCCTGTAGTCTGGCGGAGAAGATCTTCTTCCAGGCGGGTCCATCTTCTTCATCCACAGCGATCGCTGCGCAGAGCGAGATGCGGAGCGGTGTTCCAGATGTGGCGATCTTCGGAGGTGGCGATGGTCCTTGTTGGCGGTCCCCGGTGGTGGTGCTCCTCGGAGGCACGAAGGTTCCTCTTCATGCGATCGTCTTCCGCACACTGATGATTAAATACAAAGTTATTTATTGTGGTACCTTGCATTCCTATTGGCTGACATTTTCACATCAGCCAATAGGATTAAAGCCAGTGAAATCTTATTGGTTGGTGAACAGCCAATAGGATTTCACTTGCTCTCATCCTATTGGTTGTTCACCAGTCAATAGGATGAGAGCAAGTGAAATCTTATTATCTGGTGAACAGCCAATAGGATGAGAGCAAGTGAAATCCTATTGGCTGTTCACCAACCAATAACATTTCACTTGCTCTCATCCTATTGGCTGATGTGAAAATGTCACCCAATAGGAATGCAAGGTACCCCAATAAATATGGGGTACCTTGGATTTAATCTTCAGTGTGCGGCGGACGATGACATGAAGAAGAACCTCCATGCCTCCAAGGACTATCGCCGCCTCCGAGGATCGCCACATCTGGAAACAACGTTCCATATCTCCGCTCTGCGCCGCCTTTGCTGTGGATGAAGAAGATGGACCTGCCTGGAAGAAGATCTTCTCCGCCGGATTTCAGAACCTGTAAGTATCTATTTGGGGCTTTAGTGTTAGTTTGCTTTTTATTATGCAAAAGAGCTAATGGGGGGTTTGGTGGGTGGGGGGTTTTACTGTTAGGAGGTCTTAGTATGTTTAATTCACAAAAGAGCTGTTTAACTTAGGGCAATGCCCTGCAAAAAGCCCTTTTAAGGGCTATTGCTAGTTTAGCATTATATTAGAGGGTGTTTTTATTTGGGGGGGGGGGGGCTTTTTTACTTTCATAGGGATTAGGTTTAATTTTTTAAACTTTGATAATTAGTTTTTTTTAATTTTCTGTAATGTTAGCCTTTTTTATTTTTTGTAATCGTAGCTGGAAGTGATGCCTGTTTTACTAAAAATGTTGTATATAAAGAAATATACTTAAAGTAGACATAATTTAAAGAGGAGAAATGTTGTATTTATTTAGGACAGTAGTTTGTCCAAATAGGGTGTAGCTATATCTGTAGTTTATTATATAGAAAATATTTTTGATATAGTTAAGACAGTAGTCCATTAAAATTATAGTATTGCTACACCTGTAGCTTAAATATTTAGATAAAATAGGAGTTACAAAATAGATTGTTTCTACATCTGTAGCTTAAAAAACAATTAGACTGTCCTCTGGGCAGGCTTATTGACCAGTATATATATATATATATATATATATATATATATATATATATATATATATATATATATATATATATATATATATATATATATATATATATATATAAAATTAAATGTGCCTAATTGTGGGTTAAAGTGTCCCAGTGCCCATATATACTCACAGGTCTCCTAAGTACAGGTTGGGCCACACTTCATCCACATGATGGGAAAAGGTACGGCAGCTGTCTAAAAGAGTCTGAAGTTCCTGTATATTAGGGTACGCATCATCTACAGCGTTGTCTTGCACAGGCTGTGCACTGAATTTCACTGTTTCCTCCGCCATCACAGTGCAGCCAGGAAGTTTATACACAGTAGCTGCAGAAACTTCCTACATCTGACAGCGACACAGTGATAACATCTGACAGGTGACAAGACTCTAGTGTGCAGCGATGAAATGAGCAGACTCACCAGAGGAACCTCTAGCAGTAAAATATCAGCCTTTATTAACTGTAGAGAATAATATGTTAATACATTAAAATAATAACCATACAAATGTGACTAACTCCAAGCAGATATTAAACATATAAAAATGATTATTAATTCTGCATGAAAATGTTTTAAATGATAGCTGGTTTAAATTATATTAGAACTAAAGGGAAATACACATTGTGCAAAACTGATAATAAACTATTCCTTGTTAAAGGGACATAACAAAAATTATTTAATTATTTCGATAGTGTGTAAAATTTTAAAAAGCTTTTCAATTTTCTTCTATTATCAAATGTACTTTGTTCCTTTGTTATCATTTGTTGAAAAGCAGGTAGGAATGTATAGAAACGTGCATGTGACAGGAGCAATATATGTTTTACAACTATGTTATACATTTGCAAGAACACTAGGTGGCAGCAGTGTTTCCTGTCACGTATTGCTTCAACAAAGAATAATATGACAACTAAGTAAATTTGATATAAGTAAATTATATATTTTTTTATTGTATGCTCTGTCTGAATCACAAAAGAAAAATTTGGGGGTTTATGCCTCTTTAACAAACAGATATGAAAAACAACCACGGATGTAATGGTGGGGAAAATTCTATTTCTGTAAGCATGAAAACCGAAGGTTGGTTAATAAAACACCGTTACAGCTGTTTAAAAAAAAAAAAATCTTCTACATCAAGTTGTTTTTATGTGAACAAACTAATAGAAAATAGAATTGCAGAACTTTAATATTTTTCTCAGTCTTAACAGACCAGAATACGGACTCACTACCCTGTAACCTGTTTACTCTGGGTGCGCACAGAAAGTGGTATATTTATTATAGTGCTGACGGACATGATACGATGTAGCGTATCATGTCCGCTGCACATCAATAAATGCCGACAGCGTATGCTGCTGCTGGTGCAATACCGCCCCCTGCAGATTCGCAGCCAATCGGCCACTAGCAGGGGGTGTCAATCAACCCGATCGTATTCAATCGGGTCGATTTTTATGCCCGTCGCCTCAGAGCAGGCGGACAGGTTATGGAGCAGTGGTCTTTAGAGGCTCGCCGGAAAGACAGGGCATCAAGCTCCATACGGGGCTTGATAAATTGACCCCAAATTATTAAGAGCAAACAGGAAGTAATTATGTTCACTGTCTGATTATCACATATTTAAAAAAAACCATTTTTGTTATTGTTCTAATAATTTAGAAATATTATTATTATTATTATTTCCAATTTCTCTTTATTAATGAAATAATATTTTGAACAGAAAACGTTTATAAAGTCAGAGCCTTTTATACATTTTGTTTGCGCATTAAAGGGCCACTGTAGTGCAAACATTATATGCTGTGATTTGTTAGCGGATGTCATTTTTGTACTATTTACCTTGAAAATCTATAGGGTCGATCCCAATCCTATAGAAAAACATATCTAATGTCTTTTCAACAGAAAATCATCATGGAGGTTTTTGTAGATAAAACATTTGATATGTTTTTCTAATGGATTGTAAATGACTGCTATGTGTTTAACCCTAGCAAGGGTGTAAACGTATAGCTAAAGCCATGCTCAGGAGCCGCAAGCATTGTAGCTCCTGAGCTAAAAAAAAAACAAGTAAGTAGCAGAACTGTGCCACAGCCAGTTGGCTCAACAGCTGTTTCCTACTCGGGGCCAGTAGTTGTTTGAGGCTCCAGATCAGTAATTTATCTATGTGTTTAATATTTTTGCTGTGGTTAAACACATAGAATTCCAAAGTGAGTAGTGCAAAAATTACATACTCAAATTAATTTGAGCATGTCATGTTTCTACTACATGTCCCTTTAAGCGATACATACAGATTTGAACTCTTTTTTTCCTTTCTGTACAGAGATACCAAAAAATATACAGGGGGCATTAAGATGTTGACAAACATTCAAATAAGAAGAACACTTTATTTTTAGTTTTTTAAATAAGATTTTGTCAATATGGTGTTAGCCCAACATACAAAGGGTCAGATTATGAGTGGAGCGCTAACGAGCAATAAGGGGTTTATCGTAGGTGTCTGCACTTGTTGGGTTTACCGCTTGTATTACAAGCTGAAAAGTAAACGTGATCGCTTAAGCACAATCGCGATTTACGTGAGAATGAGTACTGCGTCCTCAGAACTCTGGTTAACTGTTTTGCAAAACAAAAAAAGTTGCACAAAACACATAAAAAATACTTTACAAAGTACAGTTACACTCATAATAACATTATCTAATAAAAATTATTATTGTTTTTTTTACAGATAAATATACTCATATAAACACATAAATACATATGTAGACATATATAGAATTATATTGGAGCCCTTTGCAGTTAAGTAGTTGAAAGCATGTAAAAACATATTTATGCAATATTAATATTTAATAAAGTGTTATACTGTGTATTTACTGTAAATATTTCATATTCCAATGTTCTGCACATAGCAGAATATGTTTTCTATAAATATATATTCCTATATATAGCAGTATATATCAATACCTATATATAATCATGTATATATATAGGTATAAATATAAATTGTACCAAAACACCATCAGATATATGTAGAAATATTTATTTATAAATAAACTGAACATATTCTGCAACGTGAAGAACATTGAAATGTGAGATATTCATATTTTCATATCGGGTTATCGCACATGAGAATATGCGATTGGGTTTGCGTGCGAGATTGGTGTTAGGATTTTTTTCCTCTTTTTTTTTTCTCCATTGACTTCTATGAAAGAATACGTGAATGCGCAGATGATATTCTAAATTCAGCTTTTTGCGCTCGTCGGGTTAGCGCACATGTGAAAATAGTTTACTTTTAACTCATATAATACAAGCTCATCCCGACAACCGCAAAAGGCTTACTTCTAGAGCAGTTAACACTTGAGCGGGAGCGTTAAACAACACTCCACTCGTAATCTAGCCCAAAGTCGGCCTGAGCAAGTAGTTTACATTTATATATATATATATATATATATATATATATATATATATATATATATATATATATATTAGCTCTGTAGATGGAGGGCACTCACAGGACTTATAGAAAATGTAATCTTTTTTTACAACATCAGTTTCACATCAAAGAATGTCGACGTTTCGGCCCATCTAGAGGCCTTCTTCAAGACAATTCATAATCTTCGTACGTGCAAGCAACACATCACAACGGGCTCCCAGCAAAAGATTTGGAGATGATCATCTCCGAATACACATTTATTTTACTTTCTTTATGCACATGTACATAACAGTTTGGACAAGATCTACTTTTCATGATGCATGCACACACTAGACCTTGTATTCTCAACTGAAGTAGAAGTCTCCAACCTAATAATAACGTCTGAGTTGGACTGGAGCTCTCTGCCCTTTACCAATCCAGCCACGGGCCCATCCATCTGGCCCATCAAGACTCACTCTCATTTCATCAGTCATAAAACCTTAGAAAAATCAGTCTTGAGATATTTCTTGGCCCAGTCTTGACGTTTCAGCTTGTGTGTCTTGTTCAGTGGTGGTCGTCTTTCAGCCTTTCTTACCTTGGCCATGTCTCTGAGTATTGCACACCTTGTGCTTTTGGGCACTCCAATGATGTTGCAGCTCTGAAATATGGCCAAACTGGTGGCAAGTGGCATCTTGGCAGCTGCACGCTTGACTTTTCTCAGTTCATGGGCAGTTATTTTGCGCCTTGGTTTTTCCACACGCTTCTTGCGACCCTGTTGACTATTTTGAATGAAACGCTTGATTGTTCGATGATCACGCTTCAGAAGCTTTGCAATTTTAAGAGTGCTGCATCCCTCTGCAAGATATCTCACTATTTTTTACTTTTCTGAGCCTGTCAAGTCCTTCTTTTGACCCATTTTGCCAAAGGAAAGGAAGTTGCCTAATAATTATGCACACCCGATATAGGGTGTTGATGTCATTAGACCACACCCCTTCTCATTACAGAGACGCACATCACCTAATATGCTTAATTGGTAGTAGGCTTTCGAGCCTATACAGCTTGGAGTAAGACAACATGCATAAAGAGGATGATGTGGTCAAAATACTCATTTGCCTAATAATTCTGCACTCCCTGTATTTCATTTTAATAATATAGTCAGAATCAAGCACCTGATTCCTCCATAGGATCTTCCCTCAATCATCCATGCTTGTGTAACATCTTATTTGGACTATTGCTATGCACTTTATTACTTTTTTTCTCCCCACAAAAGCTACTCTATCACCTTCAGTTGGTAGAAAATGCTGCAGCAAGGCTGATAACTGACCAGTCAAAATTATGTCATGTGACATCCATCCTCTATTCACTGCACTGGTTGTCAATAAAACACTGCATTCAATTCAAGATTGGCCTTCTATTTTACAAAGCTTTACACAATCAGGGACCAAGCTATCAAAAAGAATTACTGGTGTCCTATTTTCCAACTTGTACTCTTTGATCAGTAAGTGCCCTAAAGCTAAATATGTCAAACATTCACCAAAAATGTGTTTGAGCTTTTAGCCATGTGTTGATCCATTTCTATGAAACACTCTACCCAGTATTGTGAAAGAAAAACCTGTACATTTAAAAAATAAAATAAAAAAAAGACTTAAGACCTACTTGCTAACACAAGCCTTACAAGACTAAAATCTCTGAGAATCTGCGAGAATCTGCAGGGGGCGGCATTGCACAAGCAGTTCACAAGAACTGCTTGTGCAATGATATACGCTGTTGGCATTCATCGATGTCTGTCAGACAGGATCCGCTGAGCGGATCATGTCGGACAGACCGATGATAAATCGGCCCCTAAAACTTTACACTTATTATTATTATTACACCCTACAGTGCCTGGCTGGACATCACTGAAAACGACGGAGGAGTTAAATTACAATCTCCCTGTGCACGTTGCGTAGTACTGTACTGTAGATTGTATTTTTAACTCCTCCCGCCCAGCGCGCTGCCTGGAGGAAATTGCTTCCATTCTAAAGCCAGCAGAGGTTGGTATAGTCTTGGCTTGAAATAGTGGAATTAAAGTATAGAAAAATAGAAAATCTTAAAAAAAAAATACTTTCTTATATTTGATGTATTTTCTTCCCTTTACCTGTCTGTTTGTAGTATGTTTCCTTATTCCTTCAGATGGACTTACATCACTGTTTGTCTTCCTCCCCTCCATCTACTTTTTTTAAAATGAAATATTAATTATTTTTCATTCTAATAATTTTTCCACACACAAAGCTATTCCACTTGAATTCCAGTAATTGCCATCCAGCATCAGCCATATCCCACCAGTATTATAGTAATTGCCATATCATCAGTAGTGGTTAGCTCGCATCCATATTGAGAGCTTTCTGATACAAACTTAGTTTATGATTCCAATGTCTTTACATAACCATAAGTAGTTTTAAATATTTACTAACTGGGGAGATAACTTGGAAGTCTTGTGGTCCATTTAAACTTTATTCTTTTTCCCCACTTTCTGCTTCTCTGTTTCCAGCTCAAAAGTTGGCACTCACCCTTCATCTGTCATATGGTTATACTAGTTATGTACAGTATGTGTGTATATATATATATATATATATATAATGTAAACCTAGCTATGGTTATAGTAGTTATGTACAGTATGTGTATATATATATATATATATATAATGTAAACTTAGCTATGGTTATACTAGTTATGTACAATATGTGTGTATATATATATAATGTAAACTTAGCTATGGTTATACTAGTTATATACAGTATGTGTGTGAATATATATATATATATATATATATATATATATATAATGTAAACTTAGCTATGGTTATACTAGTTATGTACAGTATGTTTGTGTGTATATATATATATATATATATATATATATATATATATATATATATATATATATATATATATATAAAATGTAAACTTAGCTATGGTTATACTAGTTATGTACAGTATGTGTGTGTGTATATATATATATATATATTTATATGTATATATATATATACACAGTATATATATATGTATATATATATATATATATATATATATATATATATATATATGTACACACACACATTATAGAGGCTTGAACCTTTTAAAAAAAAAATTTTTTAGTGGTCCACGGGATTCACAATTGTGAGTTTAGTGGTCGCTGAGGTCCAAAAGGTTGGCGACCCCTGAGATAGAGCAGGCCATTTTAATCAACTTTACAACTTACTCCTACTATCAATTTTTCTTGGTATCTTTATTTTAGCCACCAATCAGCAAGCGCTACCCAGGTGCTAAACCAAAATTGGGCTGACTCCCAAGCTTACATTCCTGCTTTTCAAATAAAGATAGCAAGAGGACAAATAAAAATGGTTAATAGGAGTAAATTAGAAAGTTGCTTAAAAGTTCATGCTCTATCTGAATCATGAAAGAAGAAAAAAAAAAATAGGTTTCATATCGCTTTAACATCCCTTTTACTGCAGTTATTTTTCAATAGACAAACTCCACCCATTATTTGCCTTATTTGGAGGAGCCAATATGGGCTTCAGTGTGCAGACAACAAGGCCAGGAAGTCATAAAGTAAATTGTCTTGCAGTTGTTATCTGAAAAAGCCAAGTACAGACAGATTACAGTATGTAGAAGGGTTACCCATGAGAGGTCAGCAGGGTGCATTCCAAGTTCTTAGAAATTTATCAATTTTCAGGGCTAAATTACATGAAAATTGGGCAAAATAAATAATGAACCTATCTCGCAAAGTTGTTTCATTACATATGACTATAAACATTTTATAAATGTCAAGGTAATCTGACTGCCCTGAAAATGTTTCATGTAAAGTTTATGCATTCCTTTGCTCGTCATCAGCCCTCCAAATGAATAAAAACAATCTTTGTGCTAAAAAGTTTGGCCACAGCTGGTCTAGACTCTAGAGCTACATCTGACTTGGTCAGTCCCATATAAAGGAAAATGTAGGAGACATATTAGCCAATGATTTATGGATAATAATAATAAAAAAGAAATGAAAGGGAATATAGATCCATCTCACATAGTAATTATTGTTTTAAGTCATTGCTACAGTGTATTGTTTTCATTTTACACTACATGGTACGGGGAGTTACAAGCATGTTTTTTCCCCCACCAGATGGCGCTGCACGCTATTCCTTTTTTCTTAGCAAACGCTGGTTGTGATATTTACTTGCGGTGGGTGACGCTCTATCCGCAGTCTCTTGGTTGGGCTCTCTCGATTCTCGTTACTATCGTTTCTATGGACACGTTCACGCTTGTGGCCTACTCCCTACTGTGGAGCCTAAACTCAAGTAAAACTGCTGGCTGACCAGGTGAATGGGGCCTGCCGAGACAGCGGGGTCCCTGAAAGACGAAAACGAAGTAAGGGATAGTGCGGGTAGGTGGGGGACCCAGGACTGCTTGGTCGTTAGTGCCCGTGGAATATATCAAGTCTACCATTATTGTCACTATATATCATAATAATCTCACTCTCTGATGATAAAGCGTTTTGGTCATTAGTTAACGATAACACGACAAAGGCAATAACTAGTAGGACAGTGACGTGGATATTGTGCAGGTTGGTTCTCATGGTAAATTATATATTGCCAGTTTTGTCAGGTAACACCTTAATCAAAATTATTTCTAACTAGTTTGCTTGGTAACAAAATGGTATCTTATTAAACTCTATAGCATAAAACATGGAGATGCTCAATAGTGCTGGTAATTAAATTATGGTTTGCTGTCTTTTGTCAGTAATAGGTGAGCAATATATTTGGGAGTAGTAGTCAAGTCCTCTGTATGGTGGTGGCTGACACATTTATATAACCCAAAAGTATTTTATAATTCAGGCAGACAATACAATTTTCTAAAAGTTTCCAATTTACTTCTATTATCAAATTTGCTTTGTTCCCATGATATTCTGTGTTGAAGAGATACCTAGGTAGCATCTGGTGCACTACATGACAGGGAATAGTGCTGCCCTCTAGTGCTCTTGCAAATGGATAACATTCTTGTGAAACTGCTGCCATTTAGTGCTCCAGAAATGGGCCGGCTCCTAAGCTTACGTCCCTGCTTTTCAACAAAATATACCACGAAAACAAAGAAAAATAGATACTACAAGTAAACTAGAACTTCTATCTCAGGCCAGGTTTTTATTATAGCTGAACCAGTGCACAGGTGAAATAATCAGCTGATCAGTAACACCATGGTTACTAACCTGCTCTCCTAACCATCAGCTGATTATTTCACCTGTGCACTGGTTCAGCTATAATGAAAACCTGATCTGTTGTTGTATGCTGGTTGCTGCCTTTTTTGTGACCATTACTGTTTTTTTTTAAATGGTCTTAAAGGGACAGTCTAGTATAAATAAAACTTTCATTATTCAGATAGGACTTTTAATTTTAATCAACTTTCCAATTTACTTTTATCATCAAATTTGCTTTTTTCTCTTGGTATTCTTAGTTTAAACTAAACATAGGTAGGCTCATATGCTGATTGCTAAGCCTTTGAGGGCTGCCTCTTATCACATGTTTTTTAAATCTCTTGTCAACACAAAGAGACGGAAAGTACACATGGGCCATACAGATAACACTGTACTGTGTTCAGGCACAGGGGGTTATTTAAGATCTAGCACAATACAATGCTAAATTTAACCCTTTCGTGACAGGGTTAAAGTGCCTACATCGGAACAACTGTTCCGATGTAGACAAATTGAAACTACGCGATCGTGCATACGATCGCGAGATTTCAATTATTGGATCGCATCTGGGGGGCGTCCCTACAATCCTAGGAACGCCCTCCAGACCGCGATTAAATCCCTGAAGCACAGAAGGCTTCAGGACAGCCGTTAGTTATGACGTTCCATTCCGTCATAACGGCTTTAAAGCCCAGTCTAATTATGACGGAATGGAACGGCATAACGGCTTTAAAAGGTTAAGACAATAGATAATAAACAGTCACAGTCATGTGATCAGGGGGCTGGAAGAAGGTTCCTAGATACAAGGTAATCACAGAGGTAAAAAGTATATTAATATAACTGTGTTGGTTAAGCAAAACTGGGGAATGGGTAATAAAGGGATTATCTATCTTTTAAAACAATAACAATTATATGGTAAACAGTCCCTTTAAGCTTTTGTCAGATTTTTGTTTTTAGTGCACTGTCTGTATAATAAACTTGTTGCATATTTTGCCATTTGAAGTCTTTCTTCGGTTAGCCAGAACCTTTCTGCTTCTGATCTCTTGGGGATAGTTGAGGACTGCTGTTGAGAAACAATGCTCTATCTGAATGATGAATTATATTTTTTGAGTTTCATATCCTTTTAAAGTGTTTCTAGTAACCTACACACACACATGATTAACCACAATGCTGCCAATGATGTTTATATTTAACTCTATGCTGGCAGTAAATGGGTTAAATGCTGGGTTTTGTTCAAATGTCACTTATCAGGCGTATTGGCTGTTACTTGCATAAAATATACTAAGCTAGTGTTCTTATACTACTAACATAATCTTGAACAGTAAAATATAAAGATGTATACAGTAAAATAAGACCCCCACGGGCCGGCCCTGATGCCTTCTTATCCATATGCCTATAACAGTCTTTGCAACCCCCTATCGTCTAATTTGCTTAATTCTCTTGATATCATTTGCTGTAAAACATATCTAGATAGGCTCAGTAGCTGTTGATTGGTGGCTGCACATAGATGCCTCGTGTGATTGGCTCACCCATGTCTATTTCTATTTCTTTAACAAAGGATATCTAAAGAATGAAGCAAATTAGATAATAGAAGTAAATTGGGATGCTGTTTAAAATTGTTTTCTCTGTCTGAATCGTTAAAGAACATTTTTTGGGTTTAATGTCCCTTTAAGTGTCTAATTTAATACAAAAAATACATGTGCACATATATTTACATAACTTTTACTATAAACAGTCATTAATTCTCCCAAAAGATTATAGAAATAGAAGCATTCTTGCACTATTGCAGTAAAGTTATAATGAAATATAAATATCTCCTAATCAATTATTTTTAACTGTCCAGCTCTTATATATTATCACTTCCCTATATATTACACTTATTATTCCTTAAGGAAAAATAAATAAATGAAAGTGTTTATACACTCCCAAAAAAAGACAGGGAATCAAGCACTCTTTTAGTCAAATACATTTATATATTGCTCTTTAAATTTTCAAAAATCATTTCAATCAAAAGAAAATTAAGAGAGATTTTTTTTTTTATAGAAACATGCACATTATAAGTGCACAGTGCAAAAACAAAAAAGCAAAGAAAATACCAACAAAAAAAGAAACAAAAAGCAAACAAAATAAAAATACACCTTCTAAAAGAAGCAGTGACGTCACTTTTGGAGATACTAATGATAGTGGATGGGAGAGACCTGCAACACCCAAGCAGAGGGCAGCCCCGCCTTAATGTAGGAGGGTAATTGCTGTCATGGTAAACACCAGGATCTATGCATTTCCCTATAATTAGAGACAAGCTCACGGAAATTATAAATCTCCATGCTGGTTATAAATAAACAAACAAAATATGGCAATCAAGGTAAACATGTATTCACATTCCGCGCGTACAACTTTAAAAACCTCTTACCAGTATAAGGTTCATATGCCGGAAAGTTCCAAATATATTGATACAAACTAACAGCGTGTTATTAATTCTCACACAAGCACATATGTATCAATCCACTCATGAAAAGTTTGTAGATACACGGGAAGGCAGAGGTATGCAAAGGCAGAGGTATGCAAAGGCAGAACAGATAGCTTCTTGAAGCGCTTAAAGGGCCATGAAACACAATTTTTTTCTTTCATGGTTTAAAAAGAGCATGCAATTTTGAACAACTTTCCAATTTACTTCTATGATCTAATTTGCTTCATACTCTTGATATCCTCTGTTGACAAGCATATATAAATATGCGCAGGAGCTGCTGATTGGTGGGTGTACATAGATGCCTTGTGTGATTGGCTCACCCATGTGCATTGCTATATCTTCAACAAAGGATATCTAAAGAATGAAGAGAATTAGATAATATAAGTAAATTGTAATGTGGTTTAAAATTGCATGCTCTACCTAAAATCATGAAAGAAAATTTTTGGATTTCATGTCCCTTTAAAGGGACAGTCTACGCCAGAAGATTTATTGGTTTAAAAATAGATTATCCCTTTATTACCCATTCCCCAGTTTTGCATAACAAACAGTGGTATTAATATACTTTTTATCTATGTGATAATCTTGTATCTAAGCATCTTCCGACAGCCCTCTGATCACATGCCTTTTTAGTTATCTATTGACTTGCATTTTAGCCAATTAGTGCAGTGTCTTCCACAAGGCACGGGCGTGATCACAATGTTATCTATATGGCTTGCATGAAGTAGCACTCCCCCGTTGTAAAAAGCTAATACAAAAGCATGTGATAAGAGGCTGTCTTTAGTGGCTTAGAAACAGGCAGACATTTAGAGGTTTCAATGTTATAAAGTATATTAATATAACAATGTTGGTTGTGGGGGATGGGTAGTAAAGGTATTATCTGTCTTTTTTAAACAATAACAATTTTATTGTTGACTGTCCCTTTAAGCAAAGATGTTAGTATGCTTGGAATTGTATACATTTTAATGTTAGCAGCATGGAACGATGTGTTAAGCTGTGAATAAGCCAGTATCCAGAATCAGATGGACAATGCTGTGCTGCAAATGCATTCTCAGTGCAGAGTGATAAGCCGTAATTGACTTACGAAAACAGACACCATGTCAGTCCCGTTCCAGCAAGGATATACCTTCATTGAAAAACTGCTCCAAGTGTTAGATAAAAAAAGCGCCAACGCTATTATCTTTACTGCAAGTGAGCTTTCAAACCAAACGGGATCTCCAAATTCGGAAATGACGTGCAACTGTGATATAGCCTACTCGCGATTCATCCCCAGTGACTTTTTGGACATCCTCAGGGCTGACGTGAAAGTAGCAGGGAGGCTCTATTTATCCAGCGCCATATAGTACCGCCCCTTAGAACTGATGAAATAGTATAACCTAAGTAATCAATTTCATTATAGAATAATTTACATAAATTCAAAAAACAACAGAAAAGAAATTAAACTAGCTATGTTCTAATGTCATAGATGGTGCCCACATCAAATTCTTATTTCAATATTCCTAATAGTTTAAACACATAGGAAATAATCTATAATCTAACTACAAAACAGTAGAAGCAAATTCAGATTTCCTTTCCTCTTTAAAGCACTAAGAGACTGAATATTGTATCCATACATGCAGCCTAACTCTCTTTTTAGAGGATCCTATCCAGTTTCCTTCCCCCCCATGGGTCTGCACCATTTTTACTAGAAAGTATAATATTTCCTATATTTTTTTTTTTTTTATAAGTATTAATTTCTCGCTTCAACTGTTGTTTTATCCTATATATTACACTATTGCAAGCTGAGTGCTTAAAGACTCGCACACAACTGAAGTGACACAAAACTATCTTAGATCCACTGTCCTAATAGCCAGCAGCAATGCTTCCTAAGTTATCCTGGACACCCAATGACACTCTGAGGGCAGAGGTGCAGGGAAGGCGCTAGGCTGAAGTGTGTCAGATTACTATAAACAGGAGAAGAGACACAGCAAACACTCAGTGCAGCTGATCTTACTGTTTGATTATTCATAGCACCGGACTTGGTGAGCTGTTGGGCAAATTGATTTTTGTATTATTTAGTTTTTCAGCAATTTTATATATTTGCACTGTGTGTAGGAAGTGGCGTATGTTTAAAACCTATGTTAAAATCAGTTAGATGCAGAGTGCTAGAATATAAAGATTACTGTCAGACTAAATAATGCAAAGATGCAAATAGTAAATTATCTACAGTAGTAGCCAAGAAACCCCCTCTTTTATAACATATCAGCACAAGAGGAGCTGTTTGTTTTTTCTTCTCATTTGTAGCAGTTTAAACATTGATCACTCAGAGAAGGTGCAGCAAGGAGTCCTTGCCTAGACATGCTCTGTGTGATCAACCAGAGTACTTGCTGCACGGACAGCCTCACCGACAGCTCCTCCCCATTAACTTGTGTCACACATGCCCCAGCTCAGCTGCAGCCCTCCAGATCTCCTGGAGGGGACATTTCCAGGGACAAAAAAAACCTAGGGGCATACAAGAAGATGCGGTGACTGTCTCTGGAAATTAGGGACTTTTGACAACTATGCGAGAAATATCCCACAGGTAGTGTTGCCACCATTTTCATAGACATTTCCAGGATACTTTGGGTTTTGAGAGAGCATGGATTGGGAGTAACCATTCATGTGGCCTTCATACTCCACATAGCACGTGTAGAGTAAAGGAGAGCACTGTGTATACACAATAAAGCAGTACACCATGCACACGCTTTTGTTGGTCCTTCCCTCTTCTCAATGCTACAAGTGCATGGTGCGGTTTCACAGTACACCGCCTCTCCTCTTATTCCCAGAGCAGGGTTGCAACCTTTGACTTCTCTATTTCCCACCCTGATGATCCCATGCTTCACAGCATTGCAAGCACTCTGTGTGCTGCACTTGATGATCTTTTTTTTCTCCAGATCCTCTGATGATATTTCTCACCAACAGTGCAGGCAATCAATGAGGATACAGCTTTCTTCCTCTCTAAGGGCCTGATGATCAAAAATTTGCTGGCATGGAGAGAAATCTCACAAAATCTTTGTTTTTTGAGCATTATATTGCAGTGTAAGTGTCTCCTCACATCCCAAACTCTTTCCTAGCTAAACATCTCTCAAGCTAATATTTGTCATTCTAAAATTCTTTGACTTTGCACTACTGTCAAGACATCTTAGGTAGTCTTGCCGTAGCAGAGAGCTTTAGATCACGGGCCCTAACTGAACATTTGATGGATAGACGAGGACATACCTCCCAGATTTCAGGACTATCCAGGTGTGAACCCCATGCCCAGGAATTTTCTGTGTTCAGATGGGAAAAGAGGAAGCAAATCTGGAAGCCTTGAGACACGGGCTGAATTATCATTGTCTGGCGGACATGATACGCTACAGCATTCGCTGTCGGCATTTTACATTGCACAAGCAGTTCTAGTGAACTGCTAGTGCAATGTCGCCCCCTGCAGATTCGCGGCCGCTAGCAGGGGGTGTCAATCAGCCCGATCGGGCGGATTGATGTCTGCCGCCTCAGAGGCAGCGGACCAGTTAAGGAGACCACTGCTTCATAACTGCTGTTTCCGGCGAGCCTGAAGGCTCACGCGGAAACAGGGGCACCAGGGTCCGTTTGTCCCTTGATAAAGTGGCCCCATTGGGTCAAATCTGCAGGCTCCCAGGTATGTTCATATATTTATGTAACAACAATATGAGCAACAGGTATGATTAAGATATATACAGGGGTAATGATAGTTACAGAACCATCAAAAACTATTTGTTGTTTCTTAAGAACTTAACATTTTACAATGTTGTTTACAGGACAGTTTTGTGTTCCCTTTCTTTTTACTAGAATGCTTTTGGATGTCCGAGCACATCATTTAGAATCTCTCAGATATACTCTTGCCGAAAAATACCTTACCCTCCAAGAACTACTGTTTATCTGAATTTCCACCCTGCTTCAATAGGATTATAATATACTATAGTATTCTACAAATGAACACAGACTTTTTTATAGGGTGAAGTGTCCCCTAAACAATATAAGTAATCTAATTATTTTACTGTGATTTTATTGTTTTGGTTATCCAGTATTTGTGTAGATGGCATATGTTCAAAACTCTCTTAAAAAATAAATGTTCGCCTGCCAACAGACTGCTTTGAGAATGAGGTTGTTTGAAGATGAAAGAGCAACAGTAATCTGAACTGAAGGAGTATTGGGATCAGACAGTTACTGCATACTTAAATGCTGCAAAATAACTGTGCAAGTAATGGGGATAATTTAATTTAAATGGACATAATACTCAACCACTTTCTCCTTTCCTTCTTAAAGAGAGTTTTAAAAAGCATTACTTTTTAATGGATATTCAGTTGCTGAATAAACCAACCTTTTGTTATGTAGGTAAGGCCTATTAGCCAATGAGTAGTGTTGTTCCTGAAAAAAATGAGTGTATACTGTCCCTTTAAGTATAGGTTATTGACAAGCTGTGTAAACATAGCTAACAGAAGAAATTACACTCCCAGTGGGGTGTAGGAGAGATAAGTGATGTTAATTTTCTATTGTTCTCTCTAAGTATTGGGCTTTGATATAAAATAAGAAAGTGTGTGTGTGTGTACAGAAAGTGATCAAATAATGAGACTTGATTTTTACCTGCCAGCACAACCCATTTTAATGGGTTGTGGTTTGAAATAACAAATCCATCTAGGGCTGCAACAACTAATCGGTAAGATTGATCATAAAAATAGTTGTCAAAGAATGTCATTATCAATTAGGTGGTCAGCGATTAGTTGGTTATTGCACAGCACCAGCTGCTTCAATCCGATGAACTCCTGCACATGGTATTGTGCAAACATTTTTATTTATTATTATTTTTTCTATCCGATTAATCGGATAATTATTGTCCGATTAATCGGATAGAAAAAAGATTAAAAAAATAAATAAATTCAATTTTTTTTTGCACAATCTTAGTTGCAGTAGATCATCAGATTAAAGCAGCTGGTGCTGTGCAACTGACCAACTAATCGCTGACTACCTAATTGATAATGAGATTTGTTGACAACTATTTTTATGATCAAAACTTACCGATTAGTTGTTGCAGCCCTAAATCCATCTATATCAAATACACAAATAAACCTAAATAAGCCATTTCTCGTGCATTTTATACTCTACAGCTGGAATAACAAGTAATTGGAAATACATTAAAGGGAGCCGAAAGTCAAAATTAAACTTGCGCTATTCAGATAGAGCATGTAATTTTAAAATACTTTTAAATTCACTTCTATTTTAAAATGTGCTTTGTTCTCTGTATCCCTTGTTGATAAAGTATAGACACCAATCCTACACTTGTGAGCTAGCTGCTAATTGGTGCCTGCCCACATTTGTCTCTTGTGATTGGCTAACTTGCCAATGTTATGAAAATTATTATTATTATCAGGTATTAGTAGAGCGCCAACAGATTCCGCAATGCTATAAAAATAGGCGGTATACAAGATAACATTTATAGGGATAAAATGGGTAGAGGGCCCTGCCAAGAGTTGCACTGTTGTAGTCGGCTCTAATGAAGGCGATCTACAAACAGCTGGGCTTACATTCTAATTGGTTCAAGGGGAAAGCAATGGAGTTAGGAAAGGTTAGTGTAGGCTGTATGCATCCCTGAACAGTAGAGTCTTTAGGGAGCACTTGAAGTTTTCAAAACTAGGGGAGAGTCTTGTGGAGCGAGGCAGAGAGTTCCACAAGACAGGAGCCAGTCTGGAGAAGTCCTGTAAACGGGAATGTGAGAAAGTAACAAGAGAGTAGAAGATTGTGAGCAGATCGAAGGGGACGGGAGGGAGAGTATCTGGAGACAAGATCTGAAATGTAGGGGGGAGCAGTGCAGTTGAGGGCTTTGTATGTCAGAGTCAGAATTTTGTGTTTAATCCTGGAGGCAAGAGGAAGCCAGTGAAGGGATTGGCAGAGAGGTGCAGCAGACAAAGAGTGACGTGTAAGGAAGATGAGCCTGGCAGAGGCATTCATTATGGATTATAAAGGGGCTAGACGGCAGCTAGGGAGACCAGAGAGGACGCAGGAGTTGCAGTAGTCTAGGCGGGAAAGGATAAGAGAGTGGATTAAAATCTTAGATTTGTCTTGTGTAAGGAAAGGTCTAATTTTAGAGATGGTTTTTAAGGTGGAAGCGGCACACATGAACTAACGCCCTCTAGCTGTGAAAAACAGTCAAATTCATTCAGATAAGAGGCGGCCTTCAATGACTAAGAAATTAGCATATGAGCCTACCTAGGCTTAGATTTCAACTAAGAATACCAAGAGAACAAAGAAACATTGATTATAAAAGTAAATTGGAAAGTTGTTTAAAATTACCTGTCTGACCTCTACAATGACTTTTACATTAACGATAAAACCATATCACCTAATTTCTCTGCGTCTCACACAACGCTTCCCTCCCTTAAGGAGTCCTATCGGCCTATAGCCCTCTTAAACTCGGAGTACAAGATTCTGACTTCCATTTTGGCTCGCAGACTTCAAGATGGCCTCTCCCATATTATCCATAAGGACCAGGCAGGTTTTCTTTAACATCGAAACTCTACATCCAAAATAAGAGAAGTTTTGACGATAACAGAATATTTTTCTCAGAACGGAGGGGAGGCAGGGGGTAACCCTGACCTTGTAATCGTAGCAATCGATGCTGAAAAAGCCTTTGATTCAGTTCTTTTTAGTCATATATTCACCTCCTTAGATAAATTTGGGTTTAAAGATAAATTTCCCAACTTTATAAAAATCTGTATAAACAATCATCCACGAAACTGATAGTTAATAACTTCCTATCCCCAGAAATTGGAATTCAAAGGGGTACACGTCAGGGTTGCCCCTTGTCTCCCCTTCTCTTCGACATAGCTATTGAATCTTTGGCACTCAGGATTAAAAAAGAGCTTGAGGGTGTGAAGATAAATAACCACGAGATGAAAATTGCACTATACGCGGACGATATACTCCTCTATATTGCAAACGCTAAGACAAGCATACCTAAACTCATAGGTATAATAGAACAATTCGGATCATTCTCTGGATATAAAATAAATAAATCCAAATCCGAAATCTATTGGCTTAGAAATAGCCCAGATTCAATTAAGTACTGTGTCTTTAAAGAAGTCACTGATTCATTTGCATACTTAGGAATCTCTGTCCCAGTTAAACAATCGGACTTATATAAACTTAACATAATACCAATTTTGACAAATATACGGGAGAAAATGAAAACTTGGCAAAACCTACCAATTTCATTATCTGGTAGAATTGCATTATACAAAATGGTTCTTCTCCCAAAACTACTATATATTTTACAAAACACCCCAATTCTAATTTTCGAAAAAGACATTCGTTCCCATAATACGGCAGTTAGAAACTTCATCTGGCAAGGGAAAAGATCTAGGTTATCTCTATCTAAATTGTCAGCAGGGAAAGAGTTTGGAGGCCTAGCGCTACCTGATATCAGAACATATAACTTAGCATTTCTAGCAAGAACAGTGGCAGATTTGCTTCTTGCGAAAAACTACGTGACCAACACAACGCTAGAGGAAAATATATGCTAGTAAAGGCATGGTGGAAAATAGGAACCCTGTTAGAAGTTAACTGCAATGTTTCACAATTTCTACCAATAACAGGGAATCCTAATTTTTAACCTGGCCTGAAGTCTGCGATATTTAATAAATGGTCTTTGTTAGGACTGGTAAGACTTCAACAATGTATCAGAAAAGAAACAAACTGTATAAAAACATTTGAGGAGCTAAGGAGCGAGTTTAAGTTATCAAATAAGGAATTTTTTGCATACTTACAAGTAAGACACTACATTTCAGAATTTGTCAGATACACAGGATGGTGCTGGACCCTGGGAAAAATGGAAAGCTGGCTCACATTAATTAAAAGTGGGTATATGTATATAACTCCCTGCTATATGTTATTAAACAATAGCAAGGGAAATTCCCTTCTAGGACAACTAGCGTCCGATTGGAATAGGCTAACCGCCACTAACATAGAATCAAAATTCATTCAGAAATCAATCAACAGAGTAACGCGTGCTACGCTCTCCGCCACTTGGAGAGAGGCACACGTTAAATTACTGCATAGAGCATATTTCACCCCCGAAAAGGGACATAAAATACATAACTCAAACTTCAACAAATGCCCAAAATGTTCTCTTCCTGCAGCAGACTTAAATCACATGATATGGTACTGCCCTAAAATTAGGCAATTTTGGCACAAGGTAGAATATTGGCTCAACAACCTATTGGGAGTCTCCCCTCTGGCCTTCACATTAACACAAACCATATTTTGTACTAAACAAAGTGAAGAACAACAGCCTCAGGAGAAATTAATAATCTTATCAATTCTAGCAGCCAGATATCTCATTTTTAAGGGTTGGAAAAGCTACAAGGCCCCCACGATCTTAGAAGTTACAAATTGTCTCAAAAAACAATGCATGCTAGAGCAGAGACATACCGACATAAACAATGAAGAAGACATTAAAGCCTTCTTCAAGAATTGGTCAGTTTTTATTAAAAGTTATTCAGTGAGCGAAATAGAATGTTTGATCTTCCCTTTCAGAAATTCAGAATTGGTCCTCCTGGGTATTTGGTAGGAGGAGGGTGAGACGGCAATGGGGTGGGAGGGAGGGATGAGATCCCCCTCCCCCCCCCTTTTTTTTGTTTGTTAGTTTTGGTTGTTAGATATTACTTTAATAGATTCTGTAGATCATTGGTTGTTCAGAAAAAAAGGGCCTAAAAGGAAAAGAAAAACCCCAGCAGAGCGTAGAGTCCAGTATGAGGCTTCTCTTTCTATGGTTTTCTCTTAAAGGGACACTGTACCCAAAAATATTCTTTCGTGATTCAGATAGAGCATGCAATTTTAAGCAACTTTCTAATTTACTCCTATTATCAAATGTTCTTTATTCTATTGGTATCTTTATTTGAAATGCAAGAATGTAAGTTTAGATGCCGGCCCATTTTTGGTGAACAACCTAGGTTGTCCTTGCTGATTGGTGGATAAATTCATCCACCAATCAAAAACTGCTGTCCAGAGTGCTGAACCAAGAAAAAAGCTTAGATGCCTTCTTTTTCATATAAAGTTAGCAAGAGAACGAAGACAAATTGATAATAGGAGTAAATTAGAAAGTTGCTTAAAACTGCATGCTCTATCTGAATCACAAAATAACATTTTTGGGTACAGTGTCCCTTTAACTCAGTAACATACACTTTGATATAAATCTAAACTGCGCCTGTTTTTGATTTGCCTTTCTTTTTCTTATTTTCAATTTTTTTTTAGTTAAATATGTGATACTTGGCCCTGCGAGGCGCAAGATTTGCAAATCGGCTTTATTGTATCTTCTGTCAGCCATAAACAAAAATTAAAAAAAAGGAAAAAAAAAAAAAATTAACTGTCTGAATCAATGAAGTTTATTTTTGACTAGCCTGTCTCTTTGATGTTCTATCAAAAAACATGATTCAGATAGAGCATGCAATTTTAAGCAACGTTCTAATTTACTCCTATTATAAAATTTTCTTCGTTCTCTTGCTATCTTTATTTACAAAGTAGGAATGTGATGCATAGTAGCCAGACCATTTTGGTTGAGAACCTGGGTTATGCTTGCTTATTGGTAAGTGTAAGCCTTGAATAAGCAAGCACTATCGATGGTGCTGAACCTAAAATGGGCTGGCTGCTAAGATTTACATTCCTGCTTTTTAAAATAAAGACAGCAAGAGAACGAAGAATAATAGATAATAGGAATAAATTAGAAAGTTGCTTAAAATTTCATGCTCTATCTGAAACATAAAAGAAAAAAATTGGGTTCAGTGTTCCTTTAAGCATGTTTAAAAGCGAAAAAAATTTCTTTACCATTAATTATGTTTTTTTGTAACCCAAACTGGTTATATTGCTTCTCATGATGTATTATTTTTGTCTTTACTGTCTTCTAGTTTGCTGTTGGAGAGTTATTATTTTTTATTCTAATTTACTGACTTATATTTTCAACAAACGTAAACAAGAGTAGCTCAGTTTTCTTTTATTTGCAAACCTGCCACACCCCGGCCACTTTCCAATGAGAAGTTCCAGTAAACAACTGTGACAAGTGCACTCAACGAGTAAAACACAGATCATTGTGTTCTTGTATCCAAATATTTGTGTAGGACGACCTTCAGTGCAGATATTGACTTCTCTCTCACTGTATAGCCATACATTGTGCGTTTGTTAGATGCAGCTAGTGCAATATTTGTATAGTTTGTTTCTAAGTTGTTATACACAATATTACATGGACATTAAAGTCAATTATTATCTCTTGTTTAAAAAATATATAGTTTTAATTAAAACAAATTATAATAATAAAATTCTGTGTTTACAAAATCTGTAGGTGTGCCCATTTCTACTACTAGAGTTTTGGGGTTTTACTTTATTGGCCCGAAGCAACAGATTTTTCTGGAAAAGACGTGCAGAATTGTTTGTAAATATCAATGTAAACAATTTAATTATGTTTTAACATGTTTCACATGTGCATGGGAACATGTTGATTTGCTTTTTAAAGGGACATTTTTGAAAGATATAAGGCAATAGTAGTATAAAACAGCTTTAATATTTGGCTTGTAGTATGCTTTCCCCCTCATAAAATCCTTTTTTTTTCTTCTTCCAGTATGGCCTTATTGCTGTATATGTGTCTATCTTTTGTACCATGAGTCATATTTACCAATCCTCATTTGTATGATTGGCCAGTGACCTGACTTGTAGCAGAACTCATTGGCTGTGCATGATAAAGCCTAGGGGTCAGCACTCCCTAGATTAGAGGGATATGAAACCCAAATTTTGTCTTTCATTATTCAGAATAAGAATGTAATTTTAAACTAATTTCCAAATTACGTCTATTATCTATTTTGCTTCCTTCTCTTAGTGTTGTTTGTTAAAAAGCTCAGAAGCAGCAATTCACTACTGGGAGCTAGCTGCTAATTGGTCACTGCACATATTTGCCTTATCATTGGCTGAACCAATGGGTTCAGCTAGCTCCCATTAGTGCATTGCTGCTCCTTCAACAAAGAATATCAAGATCATGAAGCAAATTTGATAACATATAAGTAAATTTTAAAGTTTTTTAAATTATGTTTTATCTGTATCACAAAACAAATGTGTTTCATGTCATACTCACAACATTGAAAGTGATGCAGCATAACTGTAAAAAGCTGACATGAAAATATCACCTGAACATCTCTACGTAAAAAGGAAGATATTTTACCTCAGAATGTCTTCAGCTCACCAGAGTAAGTGCTCTGTGAACAGTTATATTTCAGCTGCAAGTTTAAAAATAAAATAAAAATAGTCAGTCAGCATCAGCAGTGCTGAGGTAATGCTTTCCTTTGTGATCTCATTAAATTTCACTGAAATCTTGTGAGATTTCATAGTAAACTTCCTTAAACTGAATAGGAAAATAACATGACTGTGCCCGCACATGCCAGAAGCACACTCCCTTTCAAGTCCTGGGACTAGCATCTTGATTGGCTGCTTAAAGGGACATGAAACCCTAACTTTGTCTTTCATGATTCAGATAGAGAATACAATTTTAAACAACTTTCTAATTTACTTTTATTATCTAATCTGTTTCATTCTATTGGTATCATTTGTTGAAGGAACAGCAATGCACTACTGGTTTCTAACACATGAGTGAGCCAATGACAATCTGTATATATATGCAGCCACCAATCGGCAGCTAGAACCTAGGTTCTTTGCTGCTCCTGAGCTTGCCTAGATAAAACTTTCAGCAAATGATAACAAGAGAAGGAAGCAAATTAAATAATAGAAGTAAATTGGAAAGTTGTTTAATGTTGTATTCATCTGAATCTTAAAATAACATTTTTGGGTTTCATGTCCCTTTAAAGTCTCTTTACAGTGGGGTGTGAATACTTAGGTAAAATATCTTCCTTTTTACATAGAGCTGTTCAGGTGATATTTTTTAGAGCTATGCTGCTTCACTTTCAAGTGTTTCAACATTTGGGTACCCTGTCCCTTTAAACAAATATCATGGTTAGGACTAATATATTAATACCTTTTATCCATGTACTCTACAAATTGTTAGTTTCTTTCTATTGAGTTAGAGACCAAAAGTGAAATGTGCACATGTCCCTTTTTAATTTTAAATAGAATCCTTTTTGCAGTATAATTCGATTAGCAAAATGGTTCTAGTACAAGTCATTATAGTTTCAATGGCATACCCACATATGCTAGGTGTGACTTAAAGGGACAGTCAAGTAAAAAAAAATGATTTAAATAGGGCATGTAATTTTAAACAGCTTTTTAATAAGGGGGCAGTTTGCAGAGACTTAGATACAAGGTAGATACAGAGGTAAAACGTGTATTAATATAACTGTTGCTTATGCAAAACTGGGGAATGGGTAATAAAAGGATTATCTACCTTTTTAAACAACAAAAATTCTGGTGTTGACTGTCCCTTTTAATTTAAGTCATACAAGCCACCACTGACTCTCTGAATAGGTGTAATGTTTGAATGCTGGTGCACATGCCACTCCTAGCCTATGTGTATATGCTACTCTATACAGTAATACATTTTACTAGAAGCTTTTTTGCTAATGGAAATTTATTGCAAAAAATTGTTTGTATTCAAAATTGAAATGCACCACCACCTATACACATTTCAATTTTGATCTTTCTTTTCTGTTAAGGGGAAAAATACACCAGTCTGTTTTTGTGTCTTCTAGATCAGAATACTCAAAATACAGCATTTCTTGCATATTTAAAGGGACATGAAACACAAAAATGTTCTTTCATGATTCAGATAGAGAATATAATTTTAAAAAGTTTCCAATCTACTTCTATTATCAAATTTGCTTCATTCTCTTGTTATGCTTTGTTGAAAAGATACCTAGATAGGTAGCGTGCACATATCTGGAGCACTACATGACGGGAAATAGTGCTGCCATCTAGTGCTCTTTGTAATGTATAACATTGTTGCAAAACTGCTGCCCTATTCACATGCACGCTCCTGAAGTTACCTTCCTACTTTTCAACGAAGGACAACAAGAAAACAAAGACAATTTTATAATAGACATAAATTGAAAAGTATGTTTTATCTGAATCACAAAAGAAAAAATGTGAGTTTTATGTCCCTTTATTTAAATGAGGATGTTACATACAGATGAGCACATTGGTAATTGTGATGAAACATCATGTCTTAATCAGATTTGAAGACAAATATAATATCAAGAAGGTGACAACATTGCTGTGATATATAGGTCAGTTTGATTATTTTGTGCTTAGAACAATCATGAATTTCTGTGCTTAATTCTTTCCCTATAAATATATCTGCAATTGTAAAACATAGATGGTCATCGTTTTGTGTAATAAATAGAAACTGTAAGATGAGTTTGAGTGCTGAATACTGTCACGGAGCCTGAGCCAAGGAAGCCTAGTTGTGTCTTTGTGACCTTAAAGTGATGGTACATTTCAAATTCTAAGAATGTTGCAATGAAAAATTATATTGGTGTAAAAGCAAGAGATGTGAGTTATGGAGAACAGTCCCACCCACTCTCCACATAGGCTTCTTATTAGTTTTTAAAGGGCTGGACTTCAAAAGTGTCATATGACACACACACTGATTGGATGTACATTAGAATTGTCATAAAACAAAAGTGAATCCCAGTAGGCCGGCATAACATTGTAATAGAAACATTACTATAGGCATGGATTTAACCCTTTTCACGGAAAAAAAAAACAACAAAAGTACACACACACTTTTTTTTTTTAATGGCAAAGATTACATATATGGCATTTGATTAGCTAAAGTTTACCATCACTTTAAAGAAGTTGCATTATTTTGTTGTCAAAATTAGTTTGTAAACTACATTTTAGAGGTTACATTCCAATTTTGCCAGACTGTGCAAGATTATGCTGTATTTTTCACTTACAAATAGCATTTGGTTTAAAGGTCTAGACATTTTACAATTCCTACGTGTGTGTGTATATAACAAACCTTTCTGTCTGTGAGATAGACTAGCAGTTTGAACGGATGATCATTTGCACATAGAGGTTGTTTGTGAACACAACATGTTAAACACAGGTGTTCAATTCGATTAAAAGAGTTTATCTGCTTTCATAATGAAATGCAAAACACTTAAATTAATGGTAAATCCTTGAGTTGTAAAAATAGGTAGCCGTGCGGTACTGTGCAGTATGCTAGCACAGCTGTTGGCTAAGAGGTGGAAACGTCACCTCATTGAAAAAAAATTGAGCTGTGCGTAGCCGGAGTCTCTTAGGTTAGCAGTGAAGCCGCAGTGAAATAAAGGTGACTTTCACACAGTGAAAGAAGGTCACCTTTGTTGTTAGTGCTGGTAAATCCTAGTGTTTTTAAAGTGCAGTACAACAAATTGGTGCTTGACTCTCTTTGCCAAACTTTAAATGGCATAACGGCCCAAATTAAAATGTATATGAGTGCATTCCAATTGTGAATGGAGTAATTTTTCAGCATATTTGTATTATCAAAAATGTTTCTAGAAAGATCTATCACTGGATAGGCATATGCGTGTAGCCACCATTCAGCAGCTAGCTCCCAGTAGGGCATTGCTGCCCCTGAGCCTACCTAGGTATGATATTTAACAAATTAAAAAAGGACATTTGATAACATAAGTTCAATGAAAGGTCTCTTGAAAATGCATTTTCTGTCGGATCCGTGAAAGTTAACTGGCTTTTTTGGACTCTTTAAAGAGATATTAAACAGTGCTTAGTAAAAACAAATATGTTAAATCAAAGTAAACATAAAAAGAAACAGATTATATAAAAAAAATAGCAAACCCTCAGGGAAATAAGAGACTTGATGCGTTTGCAACTTGGGTTGCATTCTGCCTCTTTCTGAGCATGGGTAAATCTAACTCCCTGTTTAGTATTCACTTAATCGTAAACCAGCTCATGTTACTCTAGAAGTTTTATGACATCAGAATAGCTAAGCATTCCTGTTGAGACCCCTGCCTCCTTGTAGGGCTGTGATAGGATGTAATGTATTTTTTTCCCTAGTAAAACATTTTATAAATAAAATATTGTTTCCATTCCGATCTGATTATACAAATTAGAAACTTTACCATCACTTTAAAGTGAAAGTAAAGTTACCTGGTTTGCGATCCTCAGTAGCAGTCTTTGGGCATAAATAATATGACTTTCATTCATCGTTTTTTTTTTTTTTAATGGAGCTGGAATCAAAGTTATCGCCTTATTTACAAAACTTTTTAACCTATCCAAATTCAACCCGTAAATAAATAAAAAAATTCACTCCGGGTCACGTGTTGTCAACAGCCAATTGAAAATCTGGCCGTTAGGCGGCCGTGAAACACGTCACCCGCCTACTTATTAATTTACGCATGCGCAAATGTTTGGCCAGACACTAATATATCAGGAGCGCGCTCCTGTTTCTCTGGGCACAAACAGTTTTGCCGTGAAGCGCATGCGCACTAGACGGAGCCGTACTGGATTTGCGCATGCGCAATACATGGCCATACACCAAGATAACAGGAGCGCGCTCCCGTTTCTCTGGGCACAAACAGTTTGGTCAAGAAGCGCATGCGCAGTAGATGGAGCCGTACCGGATTAGCGCATGCGCAATACAAATAGGCACCGTGAATGCGCTTTGGAGCTACGTATAGAGCGGGTTGGGACCGCTCTATACGTCAGAACCCAGAAATATAGGAAGTAGAGGATGGGATGAGTTGGAATAAATACGGTAGGAAATTAGATTTTTAATAAAACTTCTAATTATTGATACATTTATGAAAATAAAGTTAGCGATCATAATATACTAAGGTAGTAGAAAAAATTAATGTGTTCGAAGGGGACCAACTTTACTTTCACTTTAAGCTTGTTAAAGGTCTTTCACAGTAGATCTTTTCAGATTTGAATAGTATATTTCTAAGAGAGCTGCTTTTGCTGTGCATACAACCCTACTGATATGAAGATTAATTTGCATATGCACACATTCTCCTATGCATGCTCCAGTGCCGGTAGTACTGTCAAATAAGATGTGAAAGCAGCGATAACTTTTGAAAGAAGCTATTCTACAAGCACAAAAAAGGATATTATAGTCAAAACTGAAATGCACTTTTAAAGGGACATAAAACAAGTTTGGATAGAGACAAAATATAATATGTACTTTATTTACTTTATCTGCAAATTTATACTGCAGTGCCTCGCAATTAACCCTTTCTTTTTAGTTTCTGAATTGTAAAGCTCTAACTCCCCCCCACACAGCTTTTGGTAGAATACAAAAGTGAATAGGGATTATCTGCTAGAGCATGCCTAGAAGCTGTGAACACATTGAAATACAATGCCTGTGTCTAAACACTGATAAGGGGGGGTGGGGGTGTCTGCCTGCCCCAGGCAGCTTAGCTATGTAATTCATTTTGCTTATTTTTGAAAAATATTTTAAAATACTTGCCAGCAATTTTTAAACCTTTTTTTTTTATGCAAACTATTTTTAATGAATTAATTAGCCCTTTTAGGATATGCACAGATCTCAACATGTTTATGTCTCTTTAAAGGGACATGAAACCCACATTTTTTCTTTCAAGATTTAGAAAGAGTATGCAATTTCTCTTGTAAGGTGTATCCAGTCCACGGATCATCCATTACTTGTGGGATATTCTCATTCCCAACAGGAAGTTGCAAGAGGACACCCACAGCAGAGCTGTAATATAGCTCCTCCCCTAACTGTCATAGCCAGTCATTCTCTTGCAACTCTCAACAAGCTAGGATGTTGTAGGAGAGAGTGGTTAAATATAGTTAGTTTATTTTCTTCAATCAAAAGTTTGTTATTTTTAAATAGTACCGGAGTTGTGCTATTTTATCTCAGGCAGTAAATAGAAGAAGAATCTGCCTGAGGTTTCTATGATCTTAGCAGGTTGTAACTAAGATCCATTGCTATTCTCACATATGTCTGAGGGGATTACACAGATGAGGTAACTTCAGCGAGAGAATGGCGTGCAGTTTATTCTGCTATCAGGTATGTGCAGTTATAATTTTTTCTAGAGATAGAAAACACTAGAAAATGCTGCTGATACCGGATTAATGTAAGTTAAGCCTGAATACAGTGATTTAATAACGACTGGTATCATGCTTACTCCCAAGGGTAATACCCTTATGATATTGCAATATAAACGTTTGCTGGCATGTTTAATCATTTTTATATATGCATTGGTGATAAAACTTTATTGGGGCCTAGTTTTTTTCCACATGGCTGGCTTAAATTTTGACTAGAAACAGTTTTACTGAGGCTTTCCACTGTTATAGTATAAAAGTTACAGTTGGTGCAGTTAAAATTACAAACTGTGACATCCAGCTTCCCTAAAAGGCCCTCTGAATGCTATAGGACATCTCTAAAGGGCTCAAAGGCTTTCCAAAGTCGTTTATTGGGGAAGGTAGGACCACAGCTTGCTGTGGCATTTGGTTGTGACTGTTAAAAAAAACCCCAAACCCCCCCCCCCCCCAAAAAAAAAGTCTATTTTGTTTTTTTGATCTGTTTTTTTTAACTAAGGGGTTAATCATCCATTTGCAAGTGGATGCAATGCTCTGCTAGCCTATTACATACACTGTAAAAAATTTGTTTGATTTACTGCATTTTTTCACTGTTTTTCAAATTCTGACAAAATTTGTTTCTCTTAAAGGCACAGTACCGTTTTTTATATTTGCTTGTTAACTTGATTTAAAGTGTTTTCCAAGCTTGCTAGTCCCATTGCTAGTCTGTATAAACATGTCTGAAATAGAAGAAACTCCTTGTTCATTATGTTTAAAAGCCATGGTGGAACCCCCTCTTAGAATGTGTACCAAATGTACTGATTTCATTTTATGCAATAAAGATCATATTCTGTTTTTAAAAAAATTATCACCAGAGGAATCTGACGAGGAGAAAGTTATGCCGACTAACTCTCCCCACGTGTCAGACCCTTTGACTCCCGCCCAAGGGACTCGCGCTCAAATGGTGCCAAGTACATCTAGGGCGCCCATAGCGTTTACTTTACAAGACATGGCGGCAGTCATGGATAATACATAGAGGTTAGCGAGATAGCTCTGGGGTGAGACAAAATGCAGAGCATACTGACGCTTTAAGAACCATGTCTGATACTGCCTCACAATATGCAGAAGCTGAGGAAGGAGAGCTTCAGTCAGTGGGTGATGTTAATGACTCAGGAAAGATACCTGATTCTAATATTTCTACATTTAAATTTAAGCTTGAACACCTCCGCGTGTTACTTAGGGAGGTTTTAGCTGTTCTGAATGACTGTGATACCATTGCAGTGCCAGAGAAATTTTGTAGACTGTATAAATGCTTTGCAGTGCCGGTGTGTACTGATGTTTTTCCAATACCTAAAAGGTTTACAGAAATTATTAATAAGGAATGGGATAGTCCAGGTGTGCCGTTCTCTTCCCCTCCTATTTTTAGAAAAATGTTTTCCAATAGACGCCACCACACGGGACTTATGGCAGACAGTCCCTAAGGTGGAGGGAGCAGTTTCTACTCTAGCAAAGCGTACTACTATCCCTGTCGAGGACAGTTGTGCTTTTTTAGAGCCAATGGATAAAAAATTAGAAGGTTACCTTAAGAAAATATTTATTCAACAAGGTTTTATCCTACAGCCCATTACATGCATTGCCCCTGTCACTGCTGCTGCGGCGTACTGGTTTGAGTCTCTGGAAGAGGCTTTACAGGTAGAGACTCCATTGGATGACATACTTGGCAAACTTAGAGCACTTAAGCTAGCCAATTATTTTATTTCTGATGCCATTGTTCATTTGAATAAACTAACGGCTAAGAATTCTGGTTTTGCTATACAGGCGCACAGAGCGCTATGGCTTAAATCATGGTCAGCTGACGTGACTTTAAAATCTAAGCTACTTAACATTCCCTTCAAGGGGCAGACCCTATTCGGGCCTGGTTTGAAGGAGATTATTGCTGATATCACGGGAGGAAAGGGTTGTGCCCTTCCTCAGGACAGGTCCAAATCTAGGGCCAAACAGTCTAATTTTCGTGCCTTTCGAAACTTCAAGGCAGGTGCGGCATCAACTTCCTCTAATAATAAACAAGAGGGAACTTTTGCTCAATCCAAGACGGTCTGGAGACCAAACCAGACCTGGAAAAAAGGTAAGCAGGTCAAAAAGCCTGCTGCTGCCTCTAAGACAGCATGAAGGAACGACCCCCTATCCGGTAACGGATCTAGTAGGGGGCAGACTTTCACTCTTCTCCCAGGCGTGGGCAAGAGATGTTCAGGATCCCTGGGCGTTGGAAATTATATCCCAGGGATATCTTCTGGACTTCAAAGCTTCCCCCCCAAAAGGGAGATTTCACCTTTCACAATTATCTGCAAACCAGATAAAGAGTGAGGCATTCTTACACTGTGTACGAGACCTCCTAGTTATGGGAGTGATCCATCCAGTTCCAAAGGAGGAACAGGAACAGGGTTTTTACTCAAATCTGTTTGTGGTTCCCAAAAAAGAGGGAACCTTCAGACCGATTTTGGATCTAAAGATCTTAAACAAATTCCTCAAAGTTCCGTCGTTCAAGATGGAAACTATTCGTACCATCCTACCACTGATCCAGGAGGGTCAATATATGACTACAGTGGATCTAAAGGATGCTTATCTTCAAATTCCGATACACAAAGATCATCATCGGTTTCTCAGGTTTGCCTTTCAAGACAGGCATTACCAGTTGTAGCTCTAACCTTTGGATTAGCTACAGCCCCAAGAATCTTTACAAAGGTTCTAGGGTCGCTTTTGGCGGTCCTAAGGCAGCAGGGCATAGCAGTAGCCCCTTATTTAGACGACATCCTGATACAGGCGTCAAACTTCCAAATTGCCAAGTCTCATACGGACGTGGTACTGGCATTTCTGAGGTCGCATGGGTGGAAAGTGAACGAGGAAAAGTGTTCTCTATCCCCACTCACAAGAATTTCCTTTCTAGGGACTCTGATAGATTCTGTAGAAATGAAAATTTACCTTGACGGAGTCCAGGTTATCAAAGCTTCTAAATTCCTGTCGGGTTCTTCATTCCATTCCGCGCCCTTTGGTGGCTCAGTGTATGGAAGTAATCGGCTTAATGGTAGCGGCAATGGACATAGTGCCGTTTGCACGCTTACATCTCAGACCGCTGCAACTATGCAGGCTCAGTCAGTGGAGCGGGGATTACACAGATTTGGCCACTCAACTGAATCTGGACCAAGAGACCAGGGATCCTCTTCCCTGGTGGCTATCTCGGGTCCATCTGTCCAAAGGTATGACCTTCGCAGGCCAGATTGGACTATTGTAACAACAAATGCCAGCCTTCTAGGTTGGGGTGCAGTCTGGAACTCCCTGAAGGCTCAGGGATCGTGGACTCAGGAGGAGTCTCTCCTTCCAATAAATATTCTGGAACTAAGAGCGATATTCAAGGCTCTTCAGGTTTGGCCTCAGTTAGCAACTCTGAGGTACATCAGATTTCAGTCGGTCAACATCACGACTGTAGCTTACATCAACCATCGAGGGGGAACAAGAAGTTCCCTAGAGATTTTAGAAGTTTCAAAAACAATTCACTGGGCAGAGATTCACTCTTGCCACCTATCAGCTATCCATATCCCAGGTGTAGAGCACTGGGAGGCGGATTTTCTAAGTCTTCAGACTTTTCATCCGGGAGAGTGGGAACTCCATCCGGAGGTATTTGCACAACTGATTCTCCGTTGGGGCAAACCAGAACTGGATCTCATGGCGTCTCGCCAGAATGCCAAGCTTCCGTGTTACGGATCCAGGTCCAGGGATCCCAAGGCGACACTGATAGATACTCTAGCAGCGCCCTGGTCTTTCAACCTGGCTTATGTGTTTCCACCGTTTCCTCTGCTCCCTCGACTGATTGCCAAGATCAAGCAGGAGAGAACATTGGTGATTCTGATAGCACCTGCGTGGCCACGCAGGACCTGGTATGCAGATCTAGTGGACATGTCATCCTTTCCACCATGGTCTCTGCCTCTGAGACAGGACCTTCTACTTCAGGGTCCTTTCAACCATCCAAATCTAATTTCTCTGAGGCTGACTGCCTGGAGATTGAATGCTTGATTTTATCAAAGCGTGGCTTCTCCGAGTCAGTTATTGATACCTTAATACAGGCACGAAAGCCTGTCACCAGGAAAAAATTTACCATAAGGTATGGCGTAGATATCTTTATTGGTGTGAATCCAAGGGTTACTCATGGAGTAAGGTCAGGATTCCTAGGATTTTATCTTTTCTCCAAGAAGGTTTGGAAAAAGGATTGTCAGCTAGTTTCTTAAAGGGACAGATTTTTGCTCTGTCTATTCTTTTGCACTAGCGTCTGGCAGATGTTCCAGACGTTCAGGCATTTTGTCAGGCTTTAGTTTGAATCAAGCCTGTGTTTAAACCTGTTGCTCCACCATGGAGCTTAAACTTGGTTCTTAAGGTTCTTCAAGGAGTTCCGTTTGAACCTCTTCATTCCATAGATATCAAACTTTTATCTTGGAAAGTTCTTTTTTTTTTTTTGTAGCTATTTCCTCGGCTCGTAGAGTCTCTGAGCTATCTGCCTTACAATGTGATTCTCCTTATCTGATTTTTCATACGGATAAGGTAGTCCTGCGTACCAAACCTGGGTTCTTACCTAAGGTGGTATCTATCAAGAATATCAATCAAGAGATTGTGGTTCCATCCTTGCGTTACACAATCTGGACGTGGTCTGTGCTTTAAAGTTTTACTTACAAGCTACTAAAGATTTTCGTCAAACATCTGCTTTGTTTGTTGTCTACTCTGGACAGAGGAGAGGTCAAAAGGCTTTGGCAACCTCTTCTTCTTTTGGCTAAGAAGCTTAATCCGCTTAGCCTATGAGACTGCTGGACAGCAGCCTCCTGAAAGGATTACAGCCCATTCCACTAGAGCTGTGGCTTCCACTTGGGCCTTTAAAAATGAGGCTTCTGTTGAACAGATTTGCAAGGCGGCGACTTGGTCTTCGCTTCATACTTTTTCAAAATTTTACAAATTTGATACTTTTGCTTCTTCTGAGGCTATATTTGGGAGAAAGGTTTTACAGGCAGTGGTTCCTTCCATTTAAGTTCCTGCCTTGTCCCTCCCTTCATCCGTGTACTTTAGCTTTGGTATTGGTATCCCACAAGTAATGGATGATCCGTGGACTGGATACACCTTACAAGAGAAAACACAATTTATGCTTACCTGATAAATTTATTTCTCTTGTGGTGTATCCAGTCCACGGCCCGCCCTGTCATTTTAAGGCAGGTAATTTTTACATTTAAACTACAGTAACCACTACACCCTATGGTTCCTCCTTTCTCGGCTTGTTTTTGGTCGAATGACTGGCTATGACAGTTAGGGGAGGAGTTATATTACAGCTCTGCTGTGGGTGTCCTCTTGCAACTTCCTGTTGGGAATGAGAATATCCCACAAGTAATGGATGATCCGTGGACTGGATACACCACAAGAGAAATAAATTTATCAGGTAAGCATAAATTGTGTTTTTAAACAACTTTCTGATTTACTTCTATTATCTAATTTGTTTCATTCATAGGCTCAGTAGCTGCTGATTGGTTGCTGCACATAAATGCCTTGTGTGATTGGCTCATCCATGTGCATTGCTATTTCTTCAACAAATGATATCTAAAGAATGAAGCAAAATAGATAATAGAAGTAATGTTGTTTAAAATTTTATTCTCTATTTGAATCATGAAAGAAAAATTTGGGGTTTAGTGTCCCTTTAATTTTTTATTAAAAGCATTTTTGCAATTCACATGTATTAGCGATCATGCTTCTGGTAAAAGCTTTTATTCCTTTAATGATAGCGTTTACCTGTACTGGACCTTGCAGAGAATATGTAATTGTTACTAATTCACATGTGTTAACATGATCGCTAATACATGTGAATTACAAAAATGCTTTTAATCAAAAATTAAAGGGACCATAAACCCCAAATTTTAAACATTCCGATTTACTTCTATTATCTATTTAACATTAAACATATTTGTTTGCTTAAAAAAAGACCTGTGAGTGCATTCTCTTGTTGGGATATATATATATATATATATATATATATATATATATATATATATATATATATATATATATATATATATATATATATATATATATATATATATATATATATAATGTGTGTGTCAACTTTTTGCTTATAACATGCCACCAGACTCAACATTCACTAACTAACTTTCACTCACTACTGTTAAATTGCCACTCGATAGAGATATATATATATATATATATATATATATATATATCTCCAGTAATCATTAATATTAAAAACTGTAAATTGATGACAGTATTAGGAAGGCAGATCACACACAGTTGATTTGACCAAACTTCCAGGAGTGTCTAGAAGGAGATCAGTATTGGTATTCTGGTACAGCAAATTGATTTAAAACTATGTTTTAACTAACTTCAGGTGATGAAAGTCAAATAAGTCCATAGTTTGATAAATATAAAGGGACATCAAACCTGATTGTTTTCTTCCTTGATCCGGATAGAGCATACCACGTTAAAAAGTTTCAATTAAAGGGAAGTAAAACCCTTATTTATTTATTTTTTTCTTCTTTCATGAATCAGGGCATACATTTTAAAAACTTTCCATTTTACTTCTATTATTAAATGTTGCTTTATTTTCTTTGTAGAAGAAGTAGGAATTAAGTACTGGCCACCAATCAGCAGCTAGTTCCCAATAGTACATTGCTGCTTCTAAGCTTACCAAGTTTGCTTTTCAAGAAAGAATACAGAGAGTACAATGCATATTAGATAATAGAAATACTTTGATAAGTTATTTAAAATTGTATGTTCTATCTAAATCACCAAGTTTAAGTTTAACTTTATGTCCTTTATATCATGGCAGCATTTTTACAAGAATGTTTTTGAGCACTAGAGTGTAGTGTTTCTATTAAATGTACACGGCTACTATAGAAGGCGGAAGTAAGTGCTATTCAACTTTTTTCGGAGCCGGATTGCTTCTGGTGCAAGATCAACACATTAAGATTTGTGCAGATCCAGATCCTAACGTGGTGATCTTGCACCACAATCAATCAAGCTCTGAAAGAGCCAAATTTCTTTTATTTTTGCATTTGGATTCTAACGAAGAATCCAAATGCAAAAGCCTACTGTATAGTGCTCCAGACACATGCATGCTCCTGAGCCTACCTACCTTAAAAAAGTATGCTAAAAGAACAAAACAAATAAAGTATATATGGACTGATCCAGAATGTTAGTAGCTAGGAGCAAATTTTCAGAAATATTGGCTCCCTGGCTCTTGGGATAATTAATGAGTTTAATATAAAATCAGGCCTGGAAATTTCTACTAGACTAGTTGGAAGGTGCAGTGTGTTAGAATCGGAGAGGTTCTGATTTTTAATACTGAGTGGACTACAGAGTTTTTCCTCTACTGGTTACCATTTTTTCCCCCTTAACTGCAAACTAGACTGATATTTTCCCATCCCTGTGTATAATGGCTATTATTGCTGTCACATCTGAAAACCCTGTTGGTCAGTAAGAATCACTGCTATGTGATAATTAAGAGGTACCTCAGCATAACACTGACTCTCATCATGTAAATTACCCTTTTCAGTCTGTTGTTATATTTACCAAAGATTTTGAAACCAACAGCAATTTTCCTCTCTAGTAAACATCCTGCCAGGTGTCTGTCATTACCTCCTGCTCTGAGATCCAGAGCTCATTAACCCATTAATCACTAGACTTGCCTAGTGCATTTTGCTCCCTACTCTAATGTTTCTAGTGCAGAATTGCTAAACTATTCTTCTGCTGTTACACAGATTTATCTAGCTGCTGAGATAGGCATTTCCAGCTTTCCCACTCCCAGCAAAAACGTGTTAGCCTTGTGCACCAACGGCAGTTGCTCAAGACACCAAGTTCCTGTTCCCAGCAGTGAATCAGTGTGAATCATACTATGATACGCCCTAAACACACGGATCCTGCTGTAGGACCTGCCTATTCTGTGACTTTTTTTAAATGCTTAATATTCAAGGCAAAATAAGTAACTTCTATTTCACTGTGAGTTTCAAGAATTGCTAAACTGCTTCTTATCAGAATTTCTCAACCACTGAGCCACAGTGCTTGACAACGATTGCCTTTGGAATCAATTTCTACCCAGATTAATCAGAATGCAATGCTGATACAACAATCATGTTGATAAATGCCATGGAGAATTTTCTTATCAAGGAAAATGTGCTGTGCTAATAATTTTTACATGGTTGTAAATACTCAAGGATTAATTACTCTTGCGTTTTCACAGTACAGTCAGCTTAACCTGAGACAGGGGCTTCCCTTCTGGTGCGCCCATTTGGGATTTTTTATGGCAATGGTTATCTGTGAACTTTGTAACTTTGTAAAACCTCTCATTTGATTCACAGCCCTCTAACATCTGTGTGATTTTATTTCCAGATTCTTACAGGATGACACCCCAGGTAAGTGCTCTCCATCACTTTTTGATTTTTCAGCAGGTTGTTTATTTGACAGGTTAATGCCTAGACATCCAAATACCATGTTATTTATTTATTATTATTATTATCAGGTATTTCTAGAGCGCCAACAGATTCCGCAGCGCTGAATTTAATTCAATGTTACATGTTTGCAATATATCTTTTTTATATATTTCAACAGAACTTGATGCAAAGTTTTGAGTGACTAAATACGGGATAGTAGTTTGTAAAAATTATAAGGCTCATTATTTATAAAATGGTACAGCTGACAACATTAAATGTAATATATGCTTTAACAATTTCCTAATTTATGTGTAAATATAACATGTTTTAGAGCATAGAGCAGAGGCTGACTTAGTTTCTATATTTAAAATAATAAAAGAAATGATTTTCAGATTTATCTATATCGGGGCTCAATAAACCCAGGTACCAAGGAGCCACTGGTTCCTACTAGAATAATACCTTTTGAGGTTGTTCTCCATTTATATATATCCAAATACCTCTGTCTGACACACACACACACACACACACACACACACACACACACACACACATATATATATATATATATATATATATATATATATATATAATTTCATTAAAATTATGGGGGGAGATAAAAAACTGAAATTAAAATCCTCCATATCTCAAAATTAAATCAATGTAAATATTTGCATAGGAAATTAGCACATCTAGGCAAGATTCCCCACTTGCTTTTTCCCAGAAATACTTAAAGGGACATGAAAGCCAATTTTTTTCTTTTGTGATTTAGAAAGAGCATGTCATTTTAGACAACATTCTAATTTACTTCTATTATCTAATTTGCTTCATTCTCTTGATATCACTTGCTGAAAAGCATATCTAGATATGCTCAGTAGCTGCTGATTGGTTGCTTCACCTAGAGGCCTTGTGTGATTGGCTCACACATGTGCATTGCTATTTCTTCAACAAAGGATAACTAAAGAATAGAGCAAATTTGATAATAGAAGTAAATTGGAAAGTTGTTTAAAATTGCATGCCCTATCTGAATCATGAAAGTTTAATTTTGACTAGACTGTCCCTTTAATATACAATGTTACCAATGCACAAGAGAATTCTGGGTTAGATATGCAAATTAGATATGAAAATTCTGTTTTTTTGCTTCAAAATACTGTTTTAACACAGCGATCCTTTTAACAGGATTATTGCAGCAAACCAGAAATCACTCACTAGACAGCCTGTTTCGTTCATTTTGGAACTCATCAGTAGGAGATAGATATGCAAATTCTCAGGTTTTCTAATATCTAATTTGCATATCTTACCCAGAATTCTCTTGTGCATTGGTAACATTGTATATTAAGTATTTCTGGGAAAAAGCAAGCGGGGAATCTTGCCTAGGTGTGCTAATTTCCTATGCAAATATTTACATTGATTTAATTTTGAGACATGGAGGATTTTAATTTGTTTTTTTATCTCCCCCCATAATTTTAATGAATTTTTGGTTTAACCATGAAAATAGCTTTACCAATGCAGCAACCAGATATCTATCTCCTACTGATGAGTTCCAAAAAGAACGAAACAGGCTGTCTAGTGAGTGATTTCTGGTTTGCTACATATATAATTCTGGTGTTTTGGTAAATTGACACATACAAATTTGTTAAGCCCTTTCTGATTTGGGAGAGTAAACAAGATTTGTATACTGTTAAAGGGACATTAAAACTGAAATAGTTCTTTCATGATTTAGAACATACAATTTTAAATAACTTTCAAATGTAATACTATTCTCAAATTTACTTTATTATTTTTATATCCTTTGTTGAAGGAGCAGCAATACACTACTGGGAGCTAGATGCAGATTGGTGGCTGCACCTTTTCTCTTTAGCTCACCTGATATGTTCAGCTAGCTCCCAGTAGTGCATTGCTTTTTCAAGAAAGGATACAATGAGAATGAAGACAATTTAAATTTTCACGTCCACTTAATGGCTGTAGAAGTGATTTAGTAAAATGTTTAACCTTACTATGGTATAATTTAAAGCATTGGAACAAAAACACTGGTCACGTTGATTCCAAGTCACAACAAAATCATGACAAAATAAAATTCTTTGGGGGGGAAAAAACCTGTTCTACCAAAATAAATATGGTGATTTAAAGGTGTTGTTCCCCTTTTTACTACACCGACACAATAGAGGGTGTCTTTATCATGTCATTACTAAGCTAAAATTAAGCACGTCTCTCATACATGGAGACAGCACAGCTGTGTTTTGCAGAGGTTTGGCTGCTGAGCTGTCAGCCAGGTGGAAGAAAAGCATTTCTCCAACATAGGTGTGTCCGGTCCACGGCGTCATCCTTACTTGTGGGATATTCTCTTCCCCAACAGGAAATGGCAAAGAGCCCAGCAAAGCTGGTCACATGATCCCTCCTAGGCTCCGCCTACCCCAGTCATTCTCTTTGCCGTTGTACAGGCAACATCTCCACGGAGATGGCTTAGAGTTTTTTAGTGTTTAACTGTAGTTTTTTATTATTCAATCAAGAGTTTGTTATTTTGAAATAGTGCTGGTATGTACTATTTACTCAGAAACAGAAAAGAGATGAAGATTTCTGTTTGTATGAGGAAAATGATTTTAGCAACCGTAACTAAAATCCATGGCTGTTCCACACAGGACTGTTGAGAGCAATTAACTTCAGTTGGGGGAACAGTGTGCAGTCTCTTGCTGCTTGAGGTATGACACATTCTAACAAGACGATGTAATGCTGGAATCTGTCATTTTCCCTATGGGATCCGGTAAGCCATGTTTATTACGATTGTAAATAAGGGCTTCACATGGGCTTATTAAGACTGTAGACTTTTTCTGGGCTAAATCGATTCATTATTAACACATATTTAGCCTTGAGGAATCATTTTATTTGGGTTTTTTGATATAATAATATCGGCAGGCACTGTTTTAGACACCTTATTCTTAGGGGCTTTCCCAAAGCATAGGCAGAGTCTCATTTTCGCGCCGGTGTTGCGCACTTGTTTTTGAGAGGCATGGCATGCAGTCGCATGTGAGAGGAGCTCTGATACTTAGAAAAGACTTTCTGAAGGCGTCATTTGGTATCGTATTCCCCTTTGGGCTTGGTTGGGTCTCAGCAAAGCAGATACCAGGGACTGTAAAGGGGTTAAAGTTAAAAACGGCTCCGGTTCCGTTATTTTAAGGGTTAAAGCTTCCAAATTTGGTGTGCAATACTTTTAAGGCTTTAAGACACTGTGGTGAAAATTTGGTGAATTTTGAACAATTCCTTCATGTTTTTTCGCAATTGCAGTAATAAAGTGTGTTCAGTTTAAAATTTAAAGTGACAGTAACGGTTTTATTTTAAAACGTTTTTTGTACTTTGTTATCAAGTTTATGCCTGTTTAACATGTCTGAACTACCAGATAGACTGTGTTCTGAATGTGGGGAAGCCAGAATTCCTATTCATTTAAATAAATGTGATTTATGTGATAATGACAATGATGCCCAAGATGATTCCTCAAGTGAGGGGAGTAAGCATGGTACTGCATCATTCCCTCCTTCGTCTACACGAGTCTTGCCCACTCAGGAGGCCCCTAGTACATCTAGCGCGCCAATACTCCTTACTATGCAACAATTAACGGCTGTAATGGATAATTCTGTCAAAAACATTTTAGCCAAAATGAACCCTTGTCAGCGTAAGCGTGGCTGCTCTGTTTTAGTTACTGAAGAGCATGACGACGCTGATATTAATATCTCTGAAGGGCCCCTAACCCAATCTGAGGGGGCCAGGGAGGTTTTGTCTGAGGGAGAAATTACTGATTCAGGGAACATTTCTCATCAGGCTGAATCTGATGTGATTACATTTAAATTTAAGTTGGAACATCTCCGCATTTTGCTTAAGGAGGTATTATCCACTCTGGATGATTGTGAAAAGTTGGTCATCCCAGAGAAACTATGTAAAATGGACAAGTTCCTAGAGGTGCCGGGGCTCCCAGAAGCTTTTCCTATACCCAAGCGGGTGGCGGACATTGTTAATAAAGAATGGGAAAGGCCCGGTATTCCTTTCGTCCCTCCCCCCATATTTAAAAAATTGTTTCCTATGGTCGACCCCAGAAAGGACTTATGGCAGTCAGTCCCCAAGGTCGAGGGAGCGGTTTCTACTTTAAACAAACGCACCACTATACCCATAGAGGATAGTTGTGCTTTCAAAGATCCTATGGATAAAAAATTAGAAGGTTTGCTTAAAAAGATGTTTGTTCAGCAGGGTTACCTTCTACAACCCATTTCATGCATTGTCCCTGTCACTACAGCCGCATATTTCTGGTTTGATGAACTGATAAAGGCGCTCGATAGTGATTCTCCTCCTTATGAGGAGATTATGGACAGAATCAATGCTCTCAAATTGGCTAATTCTTTCACTCTAGACGCCACTTTGCAATTGGCTAGGTTAGCAGCTAAGAATTCTGGGTTTGCTATTGTGGCGCGCAGAGCGCTTTGGTTGAAATCTTGGTCGGCTGATGCGTCTTCCAAGAACAAGCTACTAAACATTCCTTTCAAGGGGAAAACGCTGTTTGGCCCTGACTTGAAAGAGATTATCTCTGATATCACTGGGGGTAAGGGCCACGCCCTTCCTCAGGATCGGCCTTTCAAGGCAAAAAATAGACCTAATTTTCGTCCCTTTCGTAAAAACGGACCTGCCCAAAGTGCTACGTCCTCTAAGCAAGAGGGTAATACCTGCCAAGCCAGCTTGGAGACCAATGCAAGGCTGGAACAAGGGAAAGCAGGCCAAGAAACCTGCCACTGCTACCAAGACAGCATGAAATATTGGCCCCCGATCCGGGACCGGATCTGGTGGGGGGCAGACTCTCTCTCTTCGCTCAGGCTTGGGCAAGAGATGTTCTGGATCCTTGGGCGCTAGAAATAGTCTCCCAGGGTTATCTTCTGGAATTCAAGGGACTTCCCCCAAGGGGGAGGTTCCACAGGTCTCAGTTGTCTTCAGACCACATAAAAAGACAGGCGTTCTTACATTGTGTAGAAGACCTGTTAAAAATGGGAGTGATTCATCCTGTTCCATTAAGAGAACAAGGGATGGGGTTCTACTCCAATCTGTTCATAGTTCCCAAAAAAGAGGGAACGTTCAGACCAATCTTAGATCTCAAGATCTTAAACAAATTTCTCAAGGTTCCATCGTTCAAGATGGAAACCATTCGAACTATCCTTCCTTCCATCCAGGAAGGTCAATTCATGACCACGGTGGATTTAAAGGATGCGTATCTACATATTCCTATCCACAAGGAACATCATCGGTTCCTAAGGTTTGCATTCCTGGACAAACATTACCAGTTTGTGGCGCTTCCTTTCGGATTAGCCACTGCTCCAAGGATTTTCACAAAGGTACTAGGGTCCCTTCTAGCGGTGCTAAGACCAAGGGGCATTGCAGTAGTACCTTACCTGGACGACATTCTGATTCAAGCGTCGTCCCTCCCTCAAGCAAAGGCTCACACGGACATCGTCCTGGCCTTTCTCAGATCTCACGGCTGGAAAGTGAACGTGGAAAAGAGTTCTCTATCCCTGTCAACAAGGGTTCCCTTCTTGGGAACAATCATAGACTCCTCAGAAATGAGGATTTTTCTAACAGAGGCCAGAAGAACAAAACTTCTGGACTCTTGTCGGATACTTCATTCCGTTCCTCTTCCTTCCGTAGCTCAGTGCATGGAAGTGATCGGGTTGATGGTAGCGGCAATGGACATAGTTCCTTTTGCGCGCATTCATCTAAGACCATTACAACTGTGCATGCTCAGTCAGTGGAATGGGGACTATACAGACTTGTCTCCAAAGATACAAGTAGATCAGAGGACCAGAGACTCACTCCGTTGGTGGCTGTCCCTGGACAACCTGTCACAAGGGATGACATTCCGCAGACCAGAGTGGGTCATTGTCACGACCGACGCCAGTCTGATGGGCTGGGGCGCGGTCTGGGGATCCCTGAAAACTCAGGGTCTTTGGTCTCGGGAAGAATCTCTTCTACCGATAAATATTCTGGAGCTGAGAGCGATATTCAATGCTCTCAAGGCTTGGCCTCAACTAGCGAGGACCAAGTTCATACGGTTTCAATCAGACAACATGACGACTGTTGCGTACATCAACCATCAGGGGGGAACAAGGAGTTCCCTAGCGATGGAAGAAGTGACCAAGATTATTCTATGGGCGGAGTCTCACTCCTGCCACCTGTCTGCTATCCACATCCCGGGAGTGGAAAATTGGGAAGCGGATTTTCTGAGTCGTCAGACATTGCATCCGGGGGAGTGGGAACTCCATCCGGAAATCTTTGCCCAAGTCACTCAGCTGTGGGGCATTCCAGACATGGATCTAATGGCCTCTCGTCAGAACTTCAAAGTTCCCTGCTACGGGTCCAGATCCAGGGATCCCAAGGCGGCTCTAGTGGATGCACTAGTAGCACCTTGGACCTTCAAACTAGCTTATGTGTTCCCGCCGTTTCCTCTCATCCCCAGGCTGGTAGCCAGGATCAATCAGGAGAGGGCGTCGGTGATCTTGATAGCTCCTGCGTGGCCACGCAGGACTTGGTATGCAGATCTGGTGAATATGTCATCGGCTCCACCTTGGAAGCTACCTTTGAGACGAGACCTTCTTGTTCAGGGTCCGTTCGAACATCCGAATCTGGTTTCACTCCAGCTGACTGCTTGGAGATTGAACGCTTGATTTTATCGAAGCGAGGATTCTCAGATTCTGTTATCGATACTCTTGTTCAGGCCAGAAAGCCTGTAACTAGAAAGATTTACCACAAAATTTGGAAAAAATATATCTGTTGGTGTGAATCTAAAGGATTCCCTTGGGACAAGGTTAAGATTCCTAGGATTCTATCCTTCCTTCAAGAAGGATTGGAAAAAGGATTATCTGCAAGTTCCCTGAAGGGACAGATTTCTGCCTTGTCGGTGTTACTTCACAAAAAGCTGGCAGCTGTGCCAGATGTTCAAGCCTTTGTTCAGGCTCTGGTTAGAATCAAGCCTGTTTACAAACCTTTGACTCCTCCTTGGAGTCTCAATTTAGTTCTTTCAGTTCTTCAGGGGGTTCCGTTTGAACCCTTACATTCCGTTGATATTAAGTTATTATCTTGGAAAGTTTTGTTTTTAGTTGCAATTTCTTCTGCTAGAAGAGTTTCAGAATTATCTGCTCTGCAGTGTTCTCCTCCTTATCTGGTGTTCCATGCAGATAAGGTGGTTTTACGTACTAAACCTGGTTTTCTTCCAAAAGTTGTTTCTAACAAAAACATTAACCAGGAGATTATCGTACCTTCTCTGTGTCCGAAACCAGTTTCAAAGAAGGAACGTTTGTTGCACAATTTGGATGTTGTTCGGGCTCTAAAATTCTATTTAGATGCTACTAAGGATTTTAGACAAACATCTTCCTTGTTTGTTGTTTATTCAGGTAAAAGGAGAGGTCAAAAAGCAACTTCTACCTCTCTCTCTTTTTGGATTAAAAGCATCATCAGAGTGGCTTACGAGACTGCCGGACGGCAGCCTCCCGAAAGAATCACAGCTCATTCCACTAGGGCTGTGGCTTCCACATGGGCCTTCAAGAACGAGGCTTCTGTTGATCAGATATGTAGGGCAGCGACTTGGTCTTCACTGCACACTTTTACCAAATTTTACAAGTTTGATACTTTTGCTTCTTCTGAGGCTATTTTTGGGAGAAAGGTTTTGCAAGCCGTGGTGCCTTCCATTTAGGTGACCTGATTTGCTCCCTCCCTTCATCCGTGTCCTAAAGCTTTGGTATTGGTTCCCACAAGTAAGGATGACGCCGTGGACCGGACACACCTATGTTGGAGAAAACAGAATTTATGTTTACCTGATAAATTACTTTCTCCAACGGTGTGTCCGGTCCACGGCCCGCCCTGGTTTTTTTAATCAGGTCTGATAATTTATTTTCTTTAACTACAGTCACCACGGTACCATATGGTTTCTCCTATGCAAATATTCCTCCTTAACGTCGGTCGAATGACTGGGGTAGGCGGAGCCTAGGAGGGATCATGTGACCAGCTTTGCTGGGCTCTTTGCCATTTCCTGTTGGGGAAGAGAATATCCCACAAGTAAGGATGACGCCGTGGACCGGACACACCGTTGGAGAAAGTAATTTATCAGGTAAACATAAATTCTGTTTTTTTTGTTTATGTTTTATCATTGGTGTGTCAGCTGTGGTTTTTGTCCAGATTCTTAAAGGAACATGAAATCCAAAAATGTTCTTTTATAATGCAGACAGAGCATACAATTTTATTCAACTTTCCAATTTACTTCTATTATCTAATTTGCTTTGTTCTTTTGGTCTCCTTTGATGAAAATCATACGTAGTTAGACTCAGGAGCTGGGAACTAGCTGCTGATTGGCGGCTGCACTATACACCTCTTATCATTGGCTTACTGTTGTTCAGCTAGCTCCCAGTAACGCATTGGTGCTCCTTCAATAAAGGATGCCAAGAGAAGGAAGCAAAATTAATAATAGAAGTAAATTGGAAAGTTGTTTAAAACTGTTTGCTGTATCTGAATCCTGAAAGAAAAAGTTTGTGTTTCATGCCCCTTGAATGTTTCTAGTCCTATGATACACTGAACTAAAATATAAGGAGTTCCTTCTACAGTTCTCATAGATTCTGTATTTTATCTGCCTTATTTTAACTTGCCTAACACTGTTGTATTAAAGGAACAGTTAACTTCACTATTTCCCTCACTTAACTTATATCAATGCTATGAACATGTATATGCTGCTAAGACTTTTGATAGGCTTTGTTTGCTTAAAGGGACACTAAACCTACATTTTTTTCTATCTTTTATGATTCAGATAGAGCATGCAATTTAAACAACTTTCTTATTTACTCCTATTATCAAATTTTCTTTGTTATCTTTTTCTATCTTTATTTAAAAAGCAGGAATGTAAATCTTAGTAGCCGGACCATTTTATGTTCAGAACCCTGGATAGCACTTGCTTATAGGTGGCTACATTTAGTCATCAATCATCACGCGGTACCCAGGCGCAGAACCAAATATCGTCTGGCTCCTAAGCTTTACATTCCTGGTTTTCAAATAAAGATAGCAGGAGAATGAAGAAAATTTGATAATAGTAAATTAGAAAGTTGATTAAAATTACTGCTCTATCTGAATCATTAACCCCTTAACGACTGAGGACGTGCAGGGTACGTCCTCAGAAAAAAGGCAGTTAATGCCTGAGAACGTACCCTGCACGTCCTCAGTGTGGAAAGCAGCTGGAAGCGATCCTGCTCGCTTCCAGCTGCTTTCCGGTTATTGCAGTGATGCCTCGATATCGAGGCATCCTGCAATAACATTTTTAAGCCATCCGGTGCAGAGAGAGCCACTCTGTGGCCCTCTCTGCACCGGAGATCGGTTGCTCCCTGTGTTGGTGGGTGGGAGCCGGACCGGGAGGCGGGTGGCGGCCATCGATGGCCCTGTGGAAGTGAAGGGGGGCGGGATCGTGGGCGGGGGTGGCTGGGGGCGCGCACGGGCGCGCGCGCGTGCACGGGAGGGTGGGGGCGGGCGCGTGCACGGGGAGGGAGCGGGTGGGAAAAGCTACACTGCCCAATATTATATCAATAAAAAGATAAAAAAATCGAAAATGAAAATAATCAGCAAGGTGGTGGGGGTTTGTCTGTGGGGGGTGGGGGGGGGGGGGGGGAAGCTACACTACAGAAAAAAAAAAACAAAGGAAAAAAAAAACACTTTTTATTGTAAACTGGGTACTGGCAGACAGCTGCCAGTACCCAAGATGGCCCCCAATAAGGCAGAGGGGAGGGTTAGAGAGCGGTTTTGGGGGGGATCAGGGAGGTTGGGGGCTAAGGGGGGGATCCTACACAGTAGCATATGTAAATATGCTAAAAAAAAAATTTCATTTTTTTTTAAAAACCCTTTTTTTTTAGTACTGGCAGACTTTCTGCCAGTACTTAAGATGGCGGGGACAATTGTGGGGTGGGGGAGGGAAGGGAGCTGTTTGGGAGGGATCAGGGGGTGGGATGTGTCAGATGGGAGGCTGATCTCTACACTAAAGCTAAAATTAACCCTGCAAGCTCACTACAAACTCCCTAATTAACCCTTTCACTGCTAGCCATAATACACGTGTGAGGCGCAACAGGATTTAGTGGCCTTCTAATTACCAGAAAGCAACGCCAAAGTCATATATGTCTGCTATTTCTGAACAAAGGGGATCCCAGACAAGCATTTACAACCATTTGTGCCATAATTGCACAAGCTGTTTGTAAATGATTTCAGTGAGAAACCTAAAATTGTGAAAAATTTTACGTTTTTTTTAATTTGATCGCATTTGGCGGTGAAATGGTGGCATGAAATATACCAAAATGTGCCTAGATCAATACTTGGGGTTGTCTACTACACTACACTAAAGCTAAAATTAACCCTACAAGCTCCCTAAAAGCTCCCTAATTAACCCCTTAACTGCTGGGCATGATACACTTGTGGTGCGCAGTGGCATTTAGCGGCCTTCTAATTACCAAAAAGCAACGCCAAAGCCATATATGTGTGCTATTTCTGAACAAAGGGGATCCCAGAGAAGAATTTACAACCATTTATGCCATAATTGCACAAGTTGTTTGTAAATAATTTCAGTGAGAAACCTAAAGTTTGTGAAAAAATTTGTGAAAAAGTGAACAATTTTTTGTATTTGATCGCATTTGACGGTGAAATGGTGGCATGAAATATACCAAAATTGGCCTAGATCAATACTTTGGGATGTCTACTAAAAAAAAATATATAAATGTCAAGGGATATTCAGGTATTCCTGAAAGATATCAGTGTTCTAATGTAACTAGCGCTAATTTTGGAAAAAAATGGTTTGGAAATAGCAAAGTGCTACTTGTATTTATGGCCCTATAACTTGCAAAAAAAGCAAAGAACATGTAAACATTGGGTATTTCTAAACTCAGGACAAAATTTAGAAACTATTTAGCATGGGTGTTTTTTGGTGGTTTTAGATATGTAACAGATTTTGGGGGTCAAAGTTAGAAAAAGTGTGTTTTTTTCCATTTTTCCTCATATTTTATCATTTTATTTATAGTAAATTATAAGATATGATGAAAATAATGGTATCTTTAGAAAGTCCATTTAATGGCGAGAAAAACGGTATATAATATGTGTGGGTACAGTAAATGAGTAAGAAGAAAATTACAGCTAAACACAAACACCGCAAAAATGTAAAAATAGCCTTGGTCCCAAACGGACAGAAAATGGAAAAGTGCTCTGGTCACTAAGGGGTTAAAGAAGAATTTGGGTTTAGTGTCCCTTTTAATATTATCAGGAGCTGTAACACTTCAGACTAAGCAGAACGCGCTCCCTCGTCTATGCTTTTACAGGTCACTGCTATGCACAGCCTATTTAGATAGCAATGCGCAGTAGAAACCGAAATTGGAACATGCTATGCTCAGTTTGAATGGGGAGGGTAGTAAGGCTTCTGACTGCTTTGCTTACTGCCAGTGACATTTTTTTTTTAGATCACAGGAGAAGTACCACCCTCCCTTTTCAAATTAAAGGGCTATAAAGGTCAAAAATGAAATGTGCACAGGTGCATTCCAATGTGAAATAGAAGCATTTTTGCAATATACTTTCATTAGCAAAAATGCTTCTAGTAAAAGATATCAGTGTTTTTCTACTGCATACGCACGTATCCTGTGTGGGCTATGCACCAGTATTCAAACACTGCACCTCAGAGTGCTGTCAGAGGTGCATGTTGCTTCTAAAGACATCATTTGTATCATACAAGCCACTGCTTGTGGTGTTAATACTGGTGCACGGCTCTCACAATAACTTTTACTAGAAGCATTTTTACTAATGAAAAACTGATTATATTTCAAATTGAAATGCACCTATGCACATTTATTTTTGACCTTTCTATTTATGTTTCTGCTTTTCAAAGCTATATTAAAAACGTAGGGCAGTTATATTTTTTATACTAATATTAATTTCATTTTATTTAGTTTAATCTATGTGTAAAGAGGTGACTAGTATATTTTTAATCAATTAATAATCTTTGTATTTTTTAAGCTTTCCCTTTTTAAGTGAACAAAAATTGCAATGAGCTTCACAATTGTTCAGAACTGTAAACTTGACATGTTTGGTATTTTAAATATTGTCCTCCTCTGGCTTCTTGAGTGGAAAGTTGTTTTCATATAGTCTTAACTTACATATGATTGAATTTTAATTTCTGCATATTAAAAAAAAAAAAAAAAAAAAGTATTAACATTTTCAAAATCTTAGACGCAATGTATGAGACTTTATGTTTTCAATTGCATGGTGTGAATGGACATATATATTAAAAAAAGTATTTTTTGTGTGTGATTTAACCCATTGGTTATCAGTGACACATACATAGCAATGATTTATCTACTTAATTACCTGTAATACGTATGCATTACTGATTAAACCGGCTTGCCCTTTTATCTCTAACCTTAGTGTAGCATGCTATCTCTCACTGTGACAATCATGGATTGGAACTTGGAGAGAAGGAAGTGTGGGGAGTCCTGAGCATGGCTACCATTGAATTGTAAAGTGGTCTGTTTTTATGGTGTAAAGGGAAAGGAACCGCTATGCCACCCTCTCCTTTTACCATCTATCACCAGGGCTAAAAGGGCATTTGTATAAGACATTGGGGTAGTATTACAAGTTTGATTTAAAGGCAGCGGAGCCTTGGGGAATCACAGGTATACAGGGGCAAACAATATATCCTGCATAAAAACATGATGAATTTGTTTTTCATATATGTATCAAATTTATGTTGAATTATGGAATATATTATGCTTTTCTTGAATATCAAGTCAGTTTAAAGATGAAACCGTTTAATTTGTTTTTGTATGAGTTTGTTTAGCGACCTTCATTTTGTATCTCTTCACACAGGTGTCTACTAAAACGATGACAACCAACAACCAGCATTGCATCCGTCGCTGGACTACAAAGCATGTGGCTAAATGGCTACGTGAGGAGGGATTTAGTGACTATGTAGACCTTTTGTGCAATAGGCACAGGCTAGATGGCATAGCTTTGCTAGCTTTGACTGAATATGACCTGCGGTCACCACCACTGGAGATCAGGGTACTGGGGGACATAAAACGTTTAATGTTGTCTATCCGCAAGCTCCAGAAGCAGCATGCCAGTGTTCTAGAGGAGCTTGGACTGAGCACAGAACCATCTTCCGGGGCCCTTGTCAGCACCCCACCAAGTCCTGACTGGTTATGCAATGGCGACCTTTCCACGGATTATGATGGTCATGTTACAGACTCTAAACTGGATCAGCACCAGTACTCTAATGGCAAGAACAAATACCCCACAAAGAGGCTTGACCCAGAATACTGGAAGACTGCCATTAGTTGTGTCTATGTTTTCATAGTGTTTGGTTTCACCTCATTTGTGATGGTAATTGTCCATGAGCGTGTTCCAGACATGCAAACGTATCCACCACTACCAGATATTTTCTTAGACAGGTGAGTAATATTAAAACGTCTTTGTTGTAGTGATGTATTTAGGTTTTGTGTTGTCGTGAGCAAAGGAAATATTGCTGCACTCATTATTCCCACCTGTACTTCCTTTATATGATTTTTTTTTTTAAATACCAGTTATTATTTTGTTCTTGAAGGGAAAAACTGCTAGTATAATATCCAAAGACCATAAAATTCTTTGGAAGGGCCATATTGTGTAGTATATGAGCCTACCTAGGTTTAGCTTTCAACTAAAAATACCAAGAGAACAAAGCAAAATTGGTGATAAACGTAAATTGGAAAGTTGTTTAAAATCACATGCCCCATCTGAATCATGAAAGTTTTATTTTAGACTTGACTGTCCCTATAAATATTTTTCCAGTCTGGTGTTTCAATATTTCAATTAACATTATCTCTGCACTGTAGTTTTCAAATCAGCCATTTTTCCCTCTATTCATGGAGGCGGGAAGATAATACAACAAGGGGGAACTGAAATCTCAGAAATAAAATGTTGTAATTTATATTATAATATAATTATAAATATTATTTTGAAACGTATGATGCCGCTGGGATACTAAGAAGTCATAGATATTTTTAGAAGCCAGTGAATAGTTTTAGAGGAATGTGTGTAGAAGAATGCAAAAAGTTATGAGCCAAAACTAGACTAATAGTAGCCATCGGTTATCTCTCCTGGGATTTGTCAAGTTGTGATATAAAACATTATTTTACATTTGTATTTAGAATAATTGCAAAAGCCAGAAGTAAAAACTATACATCATAAGAAAATGATAGTAAGTCATAGACTCAGTAGGAGCTGTAAAAATCATTACACCATATGATTGTGATCCAATTTATTCTAATCGATCCTATTCTTAAAGGGATATAAACACTTGGAGATTTCAAAGTAATATGTTTATTTTTTAATAGAATAAAATTTACAATATATTTAATTCTTTATTTTGCACCGTTTTCATGTAAGAACTTGTGGAATTGCATAAGCAGACTTTACATCTGCCAGCGACACTAAAAATCTCCTTTATCGTAAACTTAAAGGGACAGTAAAGTCAAAATGAAACAATCATGATTCAGATAGAGCATGCAAATATAAGCAACTTTCCAATTTACTTTGATTATCAAGTTTGCTTAGTTCCTTAGGTATACTTTGTTAAAGTGTAATCCTAGGTGAGCTCAGGAGCGTGCACATGTCCTTAGCCACCTGGCAGCATTGTTTGCAACAATGTTTATAGCAATATTATATATATATATATTTGTAAACTGTGCTGCCACAGTGTGTCTATAGCAGTCTATGGCAGCAGTGTTTGTAACTATTTGTAACATTGCTACAAACATTGTTGCAAACACTGCTGTTAAATGGCTAAAGACACATGCATGCTCCTGAGCTCACCTACAGTTACTGTTTAACAAAGGGGATACCAAGAGAACCAAGCAAAATGATGCAAGTAAATTGGAAAGTTGTTTAAAATTTCATGTTCTATCAAATCAATTTGAAGTTTAATTTTGACTTTACTGTCTCTTTAAAATAAAAGAATGGCTTTAAAGAGAGGTACAGGAGGAAAGACAATAAAATTGTAAGTATTAAAGGGACAGTCAAGGCCAAAAAAACTTTTATTTTTCAAATAGGGCATGTAATTTTAAACAACTTAACAATTTACTTTTATCAACAATTTTGCTTTGTTCTCTTGGTATTCTAGTTGAGAGCAAACCTAGGAAGGCTCATATGATAATTTCTAAGCCCTTGAAGGCTGCCTCTAATCACATGCTTTTGTATTTGCTTTTCACAACAGGGGAGAGTAGTTCAGGTAAACCATATAGATAGCATTGTGATCACGCCCGTGGGTTGTGGCAGACACTGCACTAATTGGCTAAAATGCAAGTCAATAAATAACTAAAAGTCATGAGATTAGGGGCGGTCAGAAGATGCTTAGATACAAGTTAGTCACATAAGTAAAAAGTATATTAATATAACTGTGTTGGTTATGCAAAACTGGGGAATGGGTAATAAAGGGATTATCTATCTTTTTAAACAACAAAAATTCTGGTGTTGACTGTCCCTTTAACCCTACTACTGTCGCTGTACCTAGCTGCTTAACGTCCCTTTAAGCATTACTTTACATATCCCTGGATAAATAAAGCCACTTGTTTGAGAATCTTCTGGCTCAGTCCTGAGCTTGTCTACAGATATCCATTCATAAAATCACTCTAAAGATGGCTTCTCAATTTACCTGATAGCTCAGAGGTCTGACATTCATTTTTCAAATCCTGGCTTTACGTTAGTGTTTTCTGCTTATGGATATAGTATGATCCTCACATCATTTTATGGCATACACAATATATTTATTGTACTGAATATTCTAAATAGCGTTGGTTGTGTTATTATATTCACTTATAGAACATTCTGACTCCCATATGGGAGTTCTCACATCTATATTACATAGTTCATACTATTTACGCTTTAGATAGCAATGTCACATAAGCAAGTGGTGAGTTACATTATCATATCCCTCTTTTATACCCCAAATTACCAACTCCTTTGTTAAGACAGGTAGCGTTTTTGCATTTATAATGCAAACTATTTGAAAGCTGTTAAAGGGACAGTCTAGGCCAAAATAAACTTTCATGATTCAGATAGAGCATGTAATTTTAAACAATTTTACAATTTACTTTTATCACCTATTTTGCTTTGTTCTCTTGGTATTCTTAGTTGAAAGCTTAACCTAGGAGGTTCATATGCTAATTTCTTAGACCTTGAAGGCCACCTCTTTTCAGAATGCATTTTAACAGTTTGTCACTACAAGAATGTGTTAGTTCATGTTTTTCATATAGATAACACTGTGCTCATGCACGTGAATTATCTGGGAGCAGGCATTGATTGGCTAAACTGCAAGTCTGTCAAAAGAACTGAAATAAAGGGGCAGTTTGCAGAGGCACAGATACAAGATAATCACAGAGGTTAAAAGTATATTAATATAGGGATTTAGAGCTGCAACAACTAATCGTCATAATCGATTCTGAAAATAGTTGTCAACGAATCTCATAATCGATTAGTTGGTTTGCAATTAGTTGTTCTGTGCACAACACCAGCTGCTTCACTCCGCTGAGCTCCTGCACATGGTATTGTGTTTTATGGTTATGTCCTTAGCATAAAGGACGTCTACAGACGTCTACTTTTCACTTTTTCAGAACAGTATAAGTTTACAACTACCCCTGGATTATGTGCAACCCAGATATAATAGTCATCATTTGGATTGTTTATATTAAATCAGGTGATTTGGAACTATGCTTTGCATGATATAGTGCTGAGCTTGTTATTTATACCTAGCCCCTAGATCAGAGCTTTCCAAACTTTTCATGTTGGCGACACACTTTTTAGACCTACATAATTTCGCGACACAGTAATTCAGTTGTACTGGCAAACAGGATTTTAAACTAACTTGTTTTAAGAGATACAGACACATACATAAATGGTATAATAACGAAATGTATTTACAAGTAACAGTATGTAAGTATGTGCAAGAATTAAAAAAAAAATTCTACTTACTATGTTAAAGGGATGTATGAGGTTGATGGGATGAACAGAATTTCTGAATATTTGTTGGAATATTAGATAAAGACACTCACATTTCATCATCAAGCACTTTTAAGCTTCCCTTCCTATCCATATATCAAGAGCAGGAGCAGCAATGCACTACTGGGAGCTAGTTGCAAAAAAAAACCCCACTGACTTCTGATTTCAGCTCAGCATTTAAGTTGCCGCCCTCAGAGCTCGGTGAGTCCGATTGACTATGCCCACGCTGAAAACACACTGCTGTCCCACTCACTGACTACACATGCAGTCACGAGCCAATTAAGGAGACTACACGTGCAGTCAGGAGCCAATGTGCCACCAAAGCCACCAATGGGAATAGTTTCAGTTCCCACTGAGCTGCGTCAATAGGTTAAGATGATCTGTGACCTCCTAGGTATCAATCACATGTCAACCATGTGATATGCGTAGCAGGCAGGCGGAAACCAAAAATTTTTTTTTTATTAAATTAAAAAAATTTGTGCTGAAGCAGGGACACACCTACACACTGCTGCCGACACACTATTGTGTCCCGACACACAGTTTGGAAAGCACTGCCCTAGATTGATGGGAGTTGCTATTTGAACTGATGTGCACTTTTATCTGCTTGCACAATTATTAGCGGATTGCTTGCTATTGCTGATTATATGTACTGTATAAATAAATGTGTAAGGCTTTGTCCTGTTATTGATATATAGTTATTAGCCCTTTTGATTTGTTTTTTATTGTTTTTTTTTTAATTTTAAATATTATTTATTTAATATAGTAAAGGCAGAAGGCCACAGCTGTTACTTTAGCCACAAGACTTACTCAAAGGCGGGAAAGCCTCCCCCAAAACACATTACAGCCCATTCTACTAGATCAGTTTCTGCTTCCTTGGCATTTAAACATTTGATTTATTTTGAACAAATTTGCAAGGCAGCAACACTGTCATCTTTACATACTTTTACGAAATGTTACCACTTTGATGTTTTTGCTTCTTCTGAAGTGACTTTTAGTAGGAAAGTACTCCAGGCAACAGTGTCTGGGAATTAGGTGCTGGCCTTTCTCCAAAAAAAAAAAAAATGTCCTGCCGAAATTACTCTTGGAATCCACTTCTTAGGTATTAGTTCCCAGGAGTAATGGATTGTGCACTCTAGGCAGCTTGTGAAAGAAAACAAAATGTATGCTTACCTAATAAATTAATATCTTTTATAGTGGTGAAAGTTCACGTTCCTCGCACAATTTAATTAGTAATTTAAATAAATTTCTGACAGCAGTTCTAGATTGTACCTCCTTTTCCCTTGCTTGGCTATACATTACACTGGCATACCATTGATGTGGGAGGGATAAAGTGTTCGTGGAAGTTTTGGTAATATTTGCCTCCTTCTAGTGGCCAGGAGTTGAATCCCAGGAGTTATTGATCATGGGCTCTCACCACTGTGAAATAAATGAATCTATCATGTAAGAATAAATTTAGTTTTTTGTTTTTTTTTTCTAAGCCATTTAAACATTTTACAAGGGCCTTAAAACAAAATTGTTGATGAAACTCCAGTGTTGTTTTTGAACAGATTTAGTGATTATGGAGTGTGTTTCAGTCAACACTTGGTTTATTACATTTACAGTAGTGTTGCGTAAGATCATGTACCGCAAACAACCTCTGACACAGCAGCAGCTGTTTATTTCTTGCCTTTGCTGGCAGGAATGTGAACTGGAGTAACACTGAATTATCTGTAACAATGTTCAGATTATGGGCTGCTGGAGGAACTATTAAACTTTTCACTCAGAGTTGCTTGATGACTGGTATTTATTATCCCTGAAATAATGCTCCCTAGTTACCAAGGCATTTGGGGCATAGAAAACTCAAATTGAAATATCCTAGTTTGGATTTTGAAATATTTGCATCTGTAAAACGGGATAGTTTGGAGAGGGGACGGAACCAAGTGTAAACAGCACTATCTTTTACAATATCATTTACACAATATTTACATGTAATAATACAGCTTATACATGTAACCTAAAGGTAGTTTTATATCATTGTTATACACAGCACCCTCAGACAGACAGTACTGTAATCAGACAGGTAATATTTATATGTTATATAATACAGCTTATACATGTAACCTAAAGGTAGTTTATATAATGTTTATACACGGTACCCTCAGACAGACAGACAGTACTGTAATCAGACAGGTAATATTTATATTATATTATACAGCTTATACATGTAACCTAAAGGTAGTTTCTCTTGTTAAGTGTGTTCAGTCCACGAGTCATCCATTACTTATGGGATATATTCTCCTTCCCAACAGGAAGTTGCAAGAGGATCACCCAAGCAGAGCTGCTATATAGCTCCTCCCCTCACATGTCATATCCAGTCATTCTCTTGCAACTCTCAACAAAGGAGGTCGTGAGAGGAGTTAGGAGTTTTTTACTTAATTATTCTTCAATCAAAAGTTTGTTATTTTAAATGGCACCGGAGTGTGCTGTTTTTTCTCTCGGGCAGTATTTAGAAGAAGAATCTGCCTGCGTTTTCTATGATCTTAGCAGACGTAACTAAGATCCACTGGCTGTTCTCGTACATTCTGAGGAGTGGGGTAACTTCAGAGAAGGGAATAGCATGCGGGGTCACCTGCAAATGAGGTATGTGCAGTAAAATATTTTCTAAGGAATGGAATTGACTAAGAAAACACTGCTGATACCCATATGATGTAAGTACAGCCTTAAATGCAGTAGTAGCGACTGGTATCAGGCTGATAAATGTATGCGCAGTAGAGTTATTTTCTAGGGAATGGAATTTGACAGAGAAAATAATGTTAATACTGAAATAATGTATGAGCCTTAACTGCAGTAGAAGCGACTGGTAGCAGGCTTAGTGATAACTTTACATAACACTTGAAATGTTTGTTTTTAAAACGTTTACTGGCATGTTAATCGTTTTGTGAGGTACTTGGTGATAAATCTTTTGGGGCATGATTTTTTTCCACATGGCTAACATATATTTCTACATAGAAACCGTTATATCAGGTCTCCCACTGTTGTAATATGAGTGGGAGGGGCCTTTTTTTTTAGCGCCTTGTTGCGCAGTTAAAATTCAATCACAGTCTTCCTGTTTCTTCCTCCTTGATCCAGGACGCCTCCAGAGAGCTCAGGGGCCTTCAAAATTCATTTTTGAGGGAGGTAATCAGTCACAGCAGACCTGTGACAGTGTGTTTGACTGTGATAAAAACGTTAACTATCGAATTGATTATCCGTTTTGGGTATTAAGGGGTTAAATCATCCGTTTGCTAGTGGGTGCAATCCTCTGCTAATTTCATACATTTACTGTTAAAATTTGGTTTCTATAACTGAATTAGTTCATTGTTATTTCAACTGTGACAGTTTTTTTGTGCTTGTAAATTTATTGAAAGTATTTTCCAAGCTTGCTAGCCTCATTGCTAGTCTGTTTAAACATGTCTGATACAGATGAATCTGCTTGTTCATTATGTTTAAAAGCCAATGTGGAGCCCAATAGAAATATGTGTACCAATTGTATTGATGTTACTTTAAATAAAAGTCAGTCTTTACCGGTAAAGAAATTATCACCAGACAACGAGGGGGAAGTTATGCCGGCTAACTCTCCTCACGTGTCAGTACCTTCGCCTCCCGCTCAGGAGGTGCGTGATATTGTGGCGCCAAGTACATCAAGGCCTTTACAAATCACTTTGCAAGATATGGCTAATGTTATGACAGAAGTATTATATAACTTGCCTGAGTTAAGAGGCAAGCGAGATAGCTCTGGGTTAAGGACGGAGCGCGCTGATGACACGAGAGCCATGTCCGATACTGCGTCACAATTTGCAGAACATGAGGACGGAGAGCTTCATTCTGTCGGTGACGGATCTGATCCAGGGAGACCGGATTCAGAAATTTCAAATTTTAAATTTAAGCTTGAGAACCTCCGTGTATTGCTAGGGGAGGTGTTAGCGGCTCTGAATGATTGTGACACGGTTGCAATCCCAGAGAAATTATGTAGGCTGGATAAATACTTTGCGGTACCGGTGTGTACTGACGTTTTTCCTATACCTAAAAGGCTTACAGAGATTATTAACAAGGAGTGGGATAGACCCGGTGTGCCTTTTTCCCCTCCTCCGATATTTAGAAAAATGTTCCCAATAGACGCTACCACACGAGACTTATGGCAGACGGTCCCTAAGGTGGAGGGAGCAGTTTCTACTTTAGCTAAGCGTACCACTATCCCAGTGGAGGATAGTTGTGCTTTCTCAGATCCAATGGATAAAAAATTAGAAGGTTACCTTAAGAAAATGTTTGTTCAACAAGGTTTTATATTACAGCCCCTTGCATGCATTGCGCCCGTCACTGCTGCGGCGGCATTCTGGTTTGAGTCTCTGGAAGAGGCTATTCGCACAGCACCATTGGATGAGATTATGAACAAGCTTAAAGCACTTAAGCTAGCTAATGCGTTTGTTTCGGATGCCGTTGTGCATTTAACCAAACTAACGGCTAAGAACTCCGGATTCGCCATCCAGGCGCGCAGAGCGCTATGGCTTAAATCCTGGTCAGCAGATGTGACTTCTAAATCTAAATTGCTTAATATTCCTTTCAAAGGGCAAACCTTATTCGGGCCCGGCTTGAAAGAAATTATTGCTGACATTACTGGAGGTAAGGGTCACACCCTTCCTCAGGACAGGGCCAAATCAAAGGCCAAACAGTCTAATTTTCGTGCCTTTCGTAATTTCAAGGCAGGAGCAGCATCAACTTCCTCCGCTCCAAAACAGGAAGGAACTGCTGCTCGTTACAGACAGGGTTGGAAAGGCAACCAGTCCTGGAACAAAGGCAAGCAGGCCAGAAAGCCTACTTCTGCCCCTAAGACAGCATGAAGAAAGGGCCCCCTTTCCGGAAACGGATCTAGTGGGGGGCAGACTTTCTCTCTTCGCCCAGGCTTGGGCAAGAGATGTCCAGGATCCCTGGACGCTGGAGATCATATCTCAGGGATACCTTCTGGACTTCAAAGCTTCTCCTCCACAAGGGAGATTTCACCTGTCAAGGTTATCAACAAACCTAATAAAGATAGAGGCATTTCTACAATGTGTACAAGACCTCTTAGTAATGGGAGTGATCCACCCAGTTCCGCGGACGGAACAAGGGCAAGGTTTTTACTCAAATCTGTTTGTGGTTCCCAAAAAAGAGGGAACCTTCAGACCAATCTTAGACCTAAAGATCTTTAACAAGTTCCTAAGGGTTCCATCGTTCAAAATGGAAACTATTCGAACCATCCTACCCATGATCCAAGAGGGTTAGTATATGACCACAGTGGACTTAAAGGATGCCTACCTTCACATACCGATTCACAAAGATCATTATCGGTACCTAAGATTTGCCTTTCTAGACAGGCATTACCAGTTTGTAGCTCTTCCCTTCGGGTTAGCTACGGCCCCGAGAATTTTTACAAAGGTTCTGGGCTCATTTCTGGCGGTACTAAGACCGCGAGGCATAGCGGTGGCTCCGTACCTAGACGACATTCTGATACAAGCGTCAAGTTTTCAAAATGCAAAGACTCATACAGAGATAGTTCTAGCTTTTCTGAGGTTGCATGGGTGGAAAGTGAACATGGAAAAGAGTTCTCTATTACCACTCACAAGGGTTCCCTTTCTAGGGACTCTTATAGATTCTGTAGAGATGATTTACCTGACGGAGTCCAGGTTATCAAAAATTCTAAATGCTTGCCGTGTCCTTCATTCCATTCCAAGCCCATCAGTAGCTCAGTGCATGGAAGTAATCGGCTTAATGGTCGCGGCAATGGACATAGTGCCATTTGCACGCCTGCATCTCAGACCGCTGCAATTATGCAGTCAGTGGAATGGGGATTACTCAGATCTGTCCCCTCTACTGAATCTGGACCAGGAGGCCAGAGATTCTCTTCTCTGGTGGTTGTCTCGGGTCCATCTGTCCGAAGGAATGACCTTTCGCAGGCCAGATTGGACGATTGTAACAACAGATGCCAGCCTACTAGGCTGTGGCGCAGTCTGGAACTCCCTGAAGGCTCAGGGATCATGGACTCAGGAGGAGAAACTCCTCCCAATAAACATTCTGGAATTAAGAGCAATATTTAATGCTCTTCTAGCTTGGCCTCAGTTAGCAACTCTGAGCTTCATCAGATTTCAGTCGGACAACATCACGACTGTGGCTTACATCAACCATCAAGGGGGAACCAGGAGTTCCCTAGCGATGTTAGAAGTCTCGAAGATAATTCGCTGGGCAGAGTCTCACTCTTGCCACCTGTCAGCGATCTACATCCCAGGCGTGGAGAACTGGGAGGCGGACTTTCTAAGTCGCCAGACCTTTCATCCGGGGGAGTGGGAACTTCACCCGGAGGTCTTTGCCCAACTGATTCTTCGTTGGGGTGAACCGGAACTGGATCTCATGGCATCTCGCCAGAATGCCAAGCTTCCTTGTTACAGATCCAGGGACCCGGGAGCGATGCTGATAGGTGCACTAGCAGCCCCTTGGGTTTTCAACATGGCTTATGTGTTTCCACCGTTTCCGTTGCTGCCTCGACTGATTGCCAAGATCAAACAGGAGAGAGCATCAGTGATTCTGATAGCGCCTGCGTGGCCACGCAGGACCTGGTATGCAGACCTAGTGGACATGTCGTCCTGTCCACCATGGTCTCTGCCTCTGAGGCAGGACCTTCTAATTCAGGGTCCTTTCAACCATCCAAGCCTAATTTCTCTGAGGCTGACTGCATGGAGATTGAACACTTGATTCTATCAAAGCGTGGTTTTTCGGAGTCGGTTATTGATACATTAATACAGGCTCGGAAACCTGATACCAGAAAAATTTACCATAAGATATGGCGTAAATATTTATATTGGTGTGAATCCAAGAGTTACTCATGGAGTAAGGCTAGGATTCCTAGGATATTGTCTTTTCTACAAGAGGGTTTAGAAAAGGGCTCATCTGCTAGTTCGTTAAAGGGACAGATTTCTGCTCTGTCTATTCTTTTACACAAACGTCTGGCAGAAGTTCCAGACGTTCAGGCTTTTTGTCAGGCTTTAGCTAGGATTAAGCCTGTGTTTAAGACTGTTGCTCCGCCGTGGAGCTTAAACTTAGTTCTTAAAGTTCTTCAAGGTGTTCCGTTTGAACCCCTTCATTCCATTGATATTAAGCTGTTATCTTGGAAAGTTCTGTTTTTGATGGCTATTTCCTCGGCTCGAAGAGTCTCTGAGTTATCTGACTTACATTGTGATTCTCCTTATCTGATTTTTCATTCAGACAAGGTAGTTCTGCGTACTAAACCTGGGTTTTTACCTAAGGTAGTTTCTAACAGGAATATCAATCAAGAGATTGTTGTTCCATCATTATGTCCTAATCCTTCTTCAAAGAAGGAACGTCTTTTGCATAATCTGGACGTAGTCCGTGCCCTGAAGTTCTACTTACAGGCAACTAAAGATTTTCGTCAAACTTCTTCTCTGTTTGTCGTTTATTCTGGACAGAGGAGAGGTCAAAAGGCTTCGGCCACCTCTCTCTCTTTTTGGCTTCGTAGCATAATACGTTTAGCCTATGAGACTGCTGGACAGCAGCCCCCTGAAAGAATTACAGCTCATTCCACTAGAGCTGTGGCTTCCACCTGGGCCTTTAAGAATGAGGCCTCTGTTGAACAGATTTGCAAGGCTGCAACTTGGTCTTCACTTCATACTTTTTCAAAATTTTACAAATTTGACACTTTTGCTTCTTCGGAGGCTGTTTTTGGGAGAAAGGTTCTACAGGCAGTGGTTCCTTCTGTTTAAATGTTCCTGCCTTGTCCCTCCCATCATCCGTGTACTTTAGCTTTGGTATTGGTATCCCATAAGTAATGGATGACCCGTGGACTGAACACACTTAACAAGAGAAAACATAATTTATGCTTACCTGATAAATTTATTTCTCTTGTAGTGTGTTCAGTCCACGGCCCGCCCTGTCTTTTTTTGAGGCAGTTCTAAATTTTATTTAAAACTCCAGTCACCACTGCACCCTATAGTTTCTCCTTTCTTGCCTTGTTTCGGTCGAATGACTGGATATGACATGTGAGGGGAGGAGCTATATAGCAGCTCTGCTTGGGTGATCCTCTTGCAACTTCCTGTTGGGAAGGAGAATATATCCCATAAGTAATGGATGACCCGTGGACTGAACACACTACAAGAGAAATAAATTTATCAGGTAAGCATAAATTATGTTTTTATATCATTGTTATACACAGCACCCTCAGACAGACAGTACTGTAATCAGACAGGTAATATTTATATGTTATATAATACAGCTTATACATGTAACCTAAAGGTAGTTTTATATAATTTTTATACACAGCACCCTCAGTCAGACAGTACAGTATTGTAATCAGACGGGTAATATTTATATTATGTAATACAGCTTATACATGTAACCTAAAGGTAGTTTTATATCATTGTTATACACAGCACCCTCAGACAGACAGTACAGTAATCAGACAGGTAATATTTATATGTTATATAATACAGCTTATACATGTAACCTAAAGGTAGTTTTATATCATATGTATACACAGCACCCTCAGACAGACAGTACAGTAATCAGACAGGTAATATTTATATTATATAATACAGCTTATACATTTAACCTAAAGGTAGTTTTATATCATTTTTATACACATCACCCTCAGACAGACAGTACAGTAATCAGACAGGTAATATTTATATAATACAGCTTATACATGTAAGCTAAAGGTAGTTTTATATCATTTTTATACACGGCACCCTCAGACAGACAGTACAGTAATCAGACAGGTAATATTTATATTATGTAATACAGCTTATACATGTAACCTAAAGGTAGTTTTATATCATTGTTATACACAGCACCCTCAGACAGACAGTACAGTAATCAGATAGGTAATATAAATATTATATAATACAGTTTATACATGTAACCTAAAGGTAGTTTTATATCATTTTTATACACAGCACCCTCAGACAGACAGAGAGTACTGTAATCAGACAGGTAATATTTATATTATATAATACAGCTTATACATGTAACCTAAAGGTAGTTTTATATCATTTTTATACACAGCACCCTCAGACAGACAGTACAATACTGTAATCAGACAGGTAATATTTATATTATATAATACAGCTTATACATGTAACCTAAAGGTAGTTTTATATCATTTTTATACACAGTACCCTCAGACAGACAGTACAGTAATCAGACAGGTAATATTTATATTATATAATACAGCTTATACATGTAACCTAAAGGTAGTTTTATATAATTGTTATACACAGCACCCTCAGACAGACAGTACTGTAATCAGACAGGTAATATTTATATTATGTAATACAGCTTATACATGTAACATAAAGGTAGTTTCTCCAACATAGGTGTGTCCGGTCCACGGCGTCATCCTTACTTGTGGGATATTCTCCTCCCCAACAGGAAATGGCAAAGAGCCCAGCAAAGCTGGCCATATAGTCCCTCCTAGGCTCCGCCCACCCCAGTCATTCTCTTTGCCGTTGCACAGGCAACATCTCCACGGAGATGGCTTAGAGTTTTTGGGTGTTTAAATGTAGTTTTTGTTCTTCAATCAAGAGTCTGTTATTTTAAAATAGTGCTGGTATGTACTATTTACTCTGAAACAGAAAAGAGATGAAGATTTCTGTTTGTAAGAGGAAGATGATTTTAGCAACCGTTACTAAAATCGATGGCTGTTTCCACACAGGGCTGTTGAGATGGAGTAACTTCAGTTGGGGGAAACAGTGGGCAGACTTTGCTGCTTGAGGTATGACACATTTCTAACAAGACTTGGTAATGCTGGAAGCTGTCATTTTCCCTATGGGAACCGGTAAGCCATTTTCTTAGTTTAAGTAAAAGAATAAAGGGCTTCATTAGGGCTTAAAAAAACTGGTAGACATTTTTCTGGGCTAAAACGATTACTTTACTAAGTATATTTGGCAGATTATTACTATTAATAGTTGTTAAATCTTGGGGATTGTTTTAATAAAAACGCCAGGCACTGTATTGGACACCTTTTTCACTGGGGGCCTTTTCTAGTCATAGACAGAGCCTCATTTTCGCGCCACTAATGCGCAGTTGTTTTTGGAAAGCATGGCATGCAGATGCATGTGTGAGGAGCTAAGAACCACTGAAAAAGCTTATAGAAGGCATCATTTGGTATTCCCCTCTGGGCTTGGTTGGGTCTCAGCAAAGCAGATACCTGGGACTGTATAGGGGTTAAATGTAAAAACGGCTCCGGTTCCGTTATTTTAAGGGTTAAAGCTTTCAAATTTGTGCAATACTTTTAAGGCTTTAAGTTACTGTGGTGAAATTTTGGTGAATTTTGAACAATTCCTTCATACTTTTTCACATATTCAGTAATAAAGTGTGCTAAGACCAAGGGGCATTGCAGTAGTACTTTACTTGGACGACATCCTGATTCAAGTGTCGTTTCTGTCAAAAGCAAGGGCTCATACGGACATTGTCCTAGCCTTTCTCAGATCTCGCAGGTGGAAAGTGAACATAGAAAAAAGTTCTCTGTCCCCGTCAACAAGAGTTCCCTTCTTGGGAACAATAATAGTTTCCTTAGAAATGAAGATTTTTCTGACAGAGGCCAGAAAATCAAAACTTCTAAGCTCTTGTCAGGTACTTCATTCTGTTCTTCTTCCTTCCATAGCGCAGTGCATGGAAGTAATAGGTTTGATGGTTGCGGCAATGGACATAGTTCCTTTTGCACGAATTCATCTAAGACCATTACACCTGTGCATGCTCAGACAGTGGAATGGGGATTATACAGACTTGTCTCCAACGATACAAGTAGATCAAATAACCAGAGATTCACTCCGTTGGTGGCTGACTCTGGACAACCTGTCACAGGGAATGAGCTTCCGCAGACCAGAGTAGGTCATTGTCACGACCGACGCCAGTCTGGTGGGCTGGGGCGCGGTCTGGGAACCCCTGAAAGCTCAGGGTCTATGGTCTCGGGAAGACTCTCTTCTCCCGATAAACATAATGGAACTGAGAGCCATATTCAATGCTCTCAGGGCTTGGCCTCGACTAGCAAAGGCCAAATTCATAAGGTTTCAATCAGACAACATGACGACTGTTACATATATCAACCATCAGGGGGAAACGAGGAGTTCCCTGGCGATGGAGGAGCATCCGGGGGAGTGGGAACTCCATCCGGAAATCTTTGCCCAAATAACTCAATTATGGGGCATTCCAGACATGGTTCTGATGGCCTCTCGTCAGAACTTCAAGGTCCCTTGTTACGGGTCCAAATCCAGGGATCCCAAGGCGACTCTATTGGATACAATAGTAGCACCTTGGATCTTCAACCTAGCTTATGTATTCCCACCGTTTCCTCTCATTCCCAGGCTGGTAGCCAGGATCAATCTGGAGAGGGCTTCGGTGATCTTGATAGTTCCTGTGTGGCCACGCAGGACTTGGTATGCAGACCTGGTGAATATGTCATCGGCTCCACCATGGAAGCTACCTTTGAGACAGGACCTTCTTATTCAGGGTCCATTCGAACATCCGAATCTGGTTTTCCTCCAACTGACTGCTTTGAGTTTGAACGCTTGATTTTTTCAAAGCGTGGGTTTTCAGATTCTGTGATAGATACTCTTATTCAGGCTAGAAAGCCTGTAACTAGAAAAATTTACCATAATATATGGAAAAAATATATCTGTTGGTGTGAATCTAAAGGATTCCCATGGAACAAGATAAAAATTCCTAAGATTCTTTCTTTTCTACAAGAAGGTTTGGAGAAAGGATTATCTGCAAGTTCTCTGAAGGGACAGATCTCTGCTTTATCTGTTTTACTTCACAAAAGGCTGGCAGCGGTGCCAGACGTTTAAGCGTTTGTTCAGGCTCTGGTTAGAATCAAGCTTGTTTGCAGACCTTTGACTCCTCCCTGGAGTCTTAATCTAGTTCTTTCAGTTCTTCAAGGGGTTCCGTTTGAACCCTTACATTCCGTAGATATTAAGTTATTATCTTGGAAAGTTTTGTTTTAGGTTGCAACTTCTTCTGCCAGAAGAGTTTCTGAGTTATCTGCTCTGCAGTGTTCTCCGCCCTATCTGGTCCATGCAGATAAGGTGGTTTTGCGTACTGAGCCTGGTTTTCTTCCGAAGGTTGTTTCCAACAAAAATATTAACCAGGAGATAGTTGTACCTTCTTTGTGTCCGAATCTAGTTTCAAAGAAGGAACGTTTGTTACACAATTTGGACGTAGTCCGTGCTCTAAATTTCTATTTCGAGGCTACTGAAGATTTTAGACAAACATCTTCTTTGTTTGTTGTTTATTCTGGTAAAAGGAGAGGTAAAAAAGCAACTTCTACCTCTCTTTCCTTTTGGCTTAAAAGCATTATCTGATTGGCTTTTGAGACTGCCGGACGGCAGCCTCCTGAAAGTATCACAGCTCACTCCACTAGGGCTGTGGCTTCCACATGGGACTTCAAGAATGAGGTTCCTGTTGACCAGATATGTAAGGCAGCGACTTGGTCTTCACTGCACTCTTTTGCCAAATTTTACAAATTTTATACTTTTGCTTCTTCGGAGGCTATTTTTGGGAGAAAGGTTTTGCAAGCCGTGGTGCCTTCCGTTTAGGTGACCTGATTTGCTCCCTCCCTTCATCCGTGTCCTAAAGCTTTGGTATTGGTTCCCACAAGTAAGGATGATGCCGTGGACCGGACACACCTATGTTGGAGAAAACAGAATTTATGCTTACCTGATAAATTACTTTCTCCAACGGTGTGTCCGGTCCACGGCCCGCCCTGGGTTTTTTTAATCAGGTCTGATGAATTATTTTCTCTAACTACAGTCACCACGTTACCATATGGTTTCTCCTATATATATTTCCTCCTGTCCGTCGGTCGAATGACTGGGGTGGGCGGAGCCTAGGAGGGACTATATGGCCAGCTTTGCTGGGCTCTTTGCCATTTCCTGTTGGGGAGGAGAATATCCCACAAGTAAGGATGACGCCGTGGACCGGACACACCGTTGGAGAAAGTAATTTATCAGGTAAGCATAAATTCTGTTTTTATATCATTGTTATACACAGCACCCTCAGACAGACAGTACTGTAATCAGACAGGTAATATTTATATTATATAATACAGCTTATACATGTAACCTAAGGTAGTTTTATATCATTTTTATACACAGCACCCTCAGACAGACAGTACTGTAATCAGACAGGTAATATTTATATTATATAATACAGCTTATACATATAACCTAAAGGTAGTTTTATATAATTTTTATACACAGCACCCTCAGACAGACAGTACTGTAATCAGACAGGTAATATTTATATTATATAATACAGCTTATACATGTAACCTAAAGGTAGTTTTATATCATTGTTATACACAGTACCCTCAGACAGACAGAGAGTACTGTAATCAGACAGGTAATATTTATATTATATAATACAGCTTATACATGTAACCTAAAGGTAGTTTATATCATGTTTAATACTTTGTATACATAGTACCATCAGAAAGATAGTACAGTACTGTCATCAGGTAATATTTTATTATTTTAAATAAATACAGACTATTATTTGCCTTTTAGAATACAAAAAACAAACCAAATACAGAGAAGATTGTGACTTACAGGTAGGGGAAACGAATAATAATTTTGTTAATTTAAATTTAAAAAATGTATATATGTAAATTGAGTTAAGATTTTGGAATTCCGGATTTGGGCATTTGTACCTGTGAGTGCGTGCGTGTTCGTGCGTCTGTGTGTAATAAAATACATGTTTTTACAAACATTGTAAAAATCATACTAATAACTGTTTTTTGTAAGGCATTCTACTTCACATGTGGTTTCACTAGCTTATTAAAAAAACTATAATACTTCCAACTTGCAGGAGTTATCTTTAATTGCAGTGCTTCAGTTATACTTCAGAGAAAATAAAGGGTAACAAGAGGAGTCTTGACCTTGGAGTAGAAAATAGCTTAAAGGGAATTGGTAAGTCAAAATTAAACTTGCATGATTGAGATAGAGCATGTAATTGTAAGTCACTTTTAAATTCCCTTCTATTTTCAAATGTGCTTCGTTCTCTTGGTATCCCTTGTTGAAAAAGAATATGAAAATATATTGCACTAGTGGGAGCTAGTTGCTGATTGGTGCCTGCACACATTTGTCTCTTGTGATTGGCTAACTAGATGTGTTCATCTAGCTGCCAGTAGTGCAATGCTGCTCCTTCAGCAAAGGATAACAAGAGAAAGAAGCTCATTTGATAATAGAATGAAATTATAAAGTTGTTGAAAATTGTATGTTCTATCCAAAGCATGAAAGGAAATGTTGGGGTTTCCTGTCCCTTTAAAGCAAATGGTGTAGAGTTCTGAAAACACTAGCTAAAATGTCACTGTATGTCTGTCTCAAAGCAAATGTGCACTAAACCACAGTGACAAGATTTGCTAAATGTTGTTGAACTCTTTCAGATTGGTTCAGGATGTTCTGCAGATAGACTGGGTGATATAGAAATAAAACTTAAAGGTCCTTAAAGGGTTATAAAGGAGCAGTCAAAATGCTCTAATGTAGTAGAGCATTTTATATTATTGCTTGAAAAGAGCTGTTAAAAATTATATCAAATAATTTATTTAATGGTGAGTAATGCAGACAAATCGCAAGATAAAATTTTCTTGTGATCAAAACCCTCCATATGTGTTTAAACCTCCCCCTCAATTTTTTTTAAAAAGGTTAATCAAATAGATTTATTCCCAGACTGGAAATAAAGTGCTGATCTTAACTTGAATTTTTGCAAATTTAAAATATTCACTTGTTTTTGTCTCCTCCCCCCCCCCTTTCTTTAGCGATTACTAAAATGTGCTTCCCCTCGGACCCCAGCCTTATTGTTACCAAGAGGACTGGTGAAAGTAATCACTAATCCCTAGGCAATAAGCAGACTGCATGACCTCCATAGCATTCAACACCCTGCTTTTTATAAATCACATGATGCAGCCTCATTTTAAGTTAAAGGGACAGTCTAGTCCAAAATAAACTTTCATGATTCAGATAGGGCATGTAATTTTAAACAATTTTCCAATTAACTTTTATCACCAATTTTGCTTTGTTCTCTTGGTATTCTTAGTTGAAAACTTAACCTAGGAGGTTCATATGCTAATTTCTTAGACCTTGAAGGCCGCCTCTTAAGAATGCATTTTAACAGGTTTTTCACCACTAGAGGGTGTTAGTTCATGTTTTTCATATAGATAACACTGTGCTCGTGCACGTGAAGTTACCTGGGAGCCATCACTGATTGGCTAAACTGCAGTCTGTCAAAATAACAAATAAAGGGGCAGTCTGCAGAGGCTTAGATACAAGATAATCACAGAGGTAAAAAATATATAAATATAACTGTGTTGGTTATGCAAAACTGGGGAATGGGTAAACAAGAGATAATCTATCTTTTAAAACAATAACAATTCTGGTGTAGACTGTCACTTTAATAAAAAAAAAAAAAAAAAAAAAAACACTTTTGGACAAATACTACAAAAAAAGGTTGTGGAGATCCTCTGGTTTAATCTCTAAAGCAAATGTTAGTCATTATGTGTTCTCCCACACTGCAACTAATGACAGAACCAATAAAATAGGTAGGAAAAAGTAGGTCAGTGTTTATAGTTCTGCTAACTAGTCACTGGCTCCGCAAGACTCTAGTTATGCTCTCCTTTAGTCCAGACGTGTCACCACATGCATGCGCACTCACTATAACTGCTCACAAAGCTGCCCCAGAGGCTGCGTCTAGTGCAGGAGTCAGCAACCTTGGACCCCCAGATGTTTTGAAACTACATTTCCCATTATGCTGAGACACTCTTTAGGCTGTCTGAGCATCATGGGAAATGTAGTTCCAAAACATCTGGGAGCCCAAGGTTGCTGACCCCTGGTCTAGAGGCTATAAATCCCCAAAGGGCTGCGTCTTATTGGCTAAGTGGCAAGTTTCCAGCATACTGAATGTAAGCTGATAGGCAGTGTATTTTAGTGGTGCATAACTGACTTATTAGGCAGGTACTTATCTTTATGTGTAAATGCCATGCCCTTATGGATGAGCTCAACATCTAAGTATCTACAGCCAAATGTGTGTATACACCAGAGCGATGTGATCATGTTGCTGTCACTTGCTGAATATTACATTACTAAAATCTCAAGGTATTTACTGCTCCTTTAAACTGTGCTGATTAATCTTATTTTGGATAACTCCCTTATGAAGGCAATTGGAAAATAAAATGATGTAGATAAAGCAGCATTTAGTTTTAATGCAATGTTTTGTAAGACTGAAAAGCATAACATTGCTTCATATCAGCTTTCCTCAGTATTTGATCTCTTATGATTACAGCACCATCTAGTGTGCACGTCAAATATTGCCATAACAATATAACTGATGTTTATAAAACAAATTGTGTTGCTGCAGAGAATGGTGAGCTAGACTTGCAGGGTGGTTAAAATCAATTATTTTTTTAAAAAAACCCAGATTTTATTTCTTTAAATAGGATTTTTTTTTTAAATAAAATGCTTTTGAGGAAAAATCAATCTAAAGATAGTTTCTATTTAAGATGCATTTTAATCTTATTGTTATTTATCCTGAAATATAGATTAGTTTTTAATTATATCACAAGATGCTGTATATTCATGGCTGTAATGTCTAATTGATTGTTGGTAAATTCATTCCATTAATACATTTATAATGTAAGGCTCTCCCAGAGGTTTTTGTCATTATTTTGAGCATTTGTTCTATTGTGAAGATATTATAACATATTACTGGTTTTGTTGTTCTCAAAACTGTCAATTTTTGTCTGCAGAGAGTTGAGAAATAGACATTTTAAAGGACATAATCATAAAAGAAAAAAACTTTTGGGTTTCAGATAGAGCATACAGTTTTCACACACATCTTAAACCATTTGCTTTATTCATTTGGTATCCTTTGTTGAAGGAGAGCAATTCTCTACGGAGGCCTAGCTGAACACATTGGGGGAGACCATGACAAGCAGCTAGCTCACAGTAGTGCATTGCTTCTAAGCCTACCTATGTAAGCTGTTAAACAATGGATACCAGCGGTGTAAAGCAAATTAGATGAGGGGTAAAGTGGAAAATTGTTAAAAATTGCATGTTCTTTCTGAATCATGAAAGTTTAATTTTGACTTTGTCTCTTTAATGCCATTGCTTCTCTGCAAATCTATGTACACAGAATTAACCCATACTATGTTTCAAGAAGTACTCTGAATAGGAGATTGTGAGGTGGAATAGATCTGCACAAGGACCTAAGTGTGACGAGGGAGGGGCAAGCATTAAATACTAAATGTAATGTTACTGTTTTAGTTAAATAAAATAAATTGTTATTAAGGTATTGGTTATTTTTCTCCTTCCAATAAAGTACAGCTGAAAAGTTGATCAAATATGAATGATTAACATATTTAACTGGATATAGTTCACCTCCCAATAATTTAATTCATTTTAATGATCTATCTATGGATATCTAATGATATATAACCGAATCAGTAATGGTCTGATATAACCAGAAAAGTAATCTTAAAAGTTATTATTCTAAAAATGGAAACCAAGATTTTAATCAGTCTTACGGACTAGTGATTTAAATCTTATTCACCCTGCTTGCATATAACTGTTACCCTTTTCAATTGACTTCTCTCTCTACCACGAAAATGTAATTTGGACCGGTGTTCTTTAATAAGGAAGTAACATTTAGTTTCTATCATGCAGTGTTCCTCGCATCCCATGGGCCTTTGCAATGACAGAGATGTGTGGAGTGGTGCTTTGTTACATCTGGTTACTTGTACTTTTACTTCATAAGCACAGGTAATGTATAAGGCTGTACTGTTTTCATGCATGTCTGAATATTGCATATTTCTTAGACCTTTAAATTGCACAACTGCTATAGCACATCCTCCAGTTTCCTTTCAAACTGTCTATTCACAAGTCAAAATATAAATTCCTACATTTAAAAAAATTATTAAAGGGACAGTCTAAATGAAAATGTTTTAAAAAGATAGATAATCCCTTTATTACCCATTCCCCAGTTTTGCATAACCAAACAGGTTATATTAATACACTTTTACCTCTGTAATTACCTTGTATCTAAGCCTCTGCAGACTGCCCCCTGCTTTTGACAGCCTTGCATTTTAGCCAATCAGTGCTGACTCATAAATAACACCACGGGAGTGAGTGCAATGTTATCTATGTGACACACATGAACTATCAGTGTCTAACTGAAAAACTGTCAAAATGCACTGAGATAAGAGGCGGTTCAAAGGCTTAGAAATCAGATTATGAGCCTTCCTAAGTTTAGCTTCCAACAAAGAATACCAAAAGAACAAAGCAAATTTGATGATAAAGGTAAAGTGGAAAGTTTTTTTTAAAATCGCCAGCCCTATAAATCATTAAAGTTTTATTTTGACTAGACTGTAACATTAAGAATTAAAGGGAATGTACTGCTTTCTCTGTGCTGTAGCAGTACATTTTCTTTTTTTAGTTAACTTTGGAAGAACGGCAGTTTGCTAGTAATATTTATTTTCTTCGTTTATGAACAAAAAGAAAAAAAGTTGTTCTAAGATTTTTTTTTTAATATGTTTTGCAAACATTAGTATTTTGCCATGGCAAAAATTGACTATGATTGAGCCTTGCTTGTGTCACTTATCTGTTTAAACCCTTTGTAAAAGTCAAGCATATAGGTTCAATAATTCAAAAATTATACACTCTAACCTGCATGATATTTTTGCATTAGAATGTCCCTTTAAGCATATTGTTGCTCTATTCCTTAAAGGGATATAAAAGTACAGAAAGAAAATGCTCTTATATGTTAGATCATTTTATTTATTACTGCACTATTGCCTGTACGTAAGAGGGTAAACACATAGTTTACACTAGCTCCAGAGCAGCAGTGCACTCCTGGTAACTAGTTGGTCACATCTGGTGAGCCAATGGTAAGAGCCATATTTGTGTAGCCACCAATCACTAGCTAGCTCCTGAGCCTACCTAGGTATGGTTTTCTAATAAACGATACCAAGAGAATGAAGTAAATTTGCTAACAGAAGTAAACTAAAAACTCTCTTAAAACTGCGTGCTTTATCTCAACCATGAATGTTTAATTTTTACTTTCACGTTCCTTGAGTTTGTTGTCTTTTTAAATAAAAAAAAAATAATTACTGTACATTTTGCTAAAATATTTGAATTATTTAGGATTATCCACCAGTGAACATGTGCTCTGTAGACTTCATGAGCAAAATGTGTTTTTCTCTCCTAAAGGTCAATTCTGCTACGTAGACTTTGTAGCCTTATGGGGACTGTATTTCTTCTGCGCTGTGTTACCATGTTTGTTACATCGTTGTCAGTTCCGGGAGAACACCTGCAGTGTTCTGGAAAGGTAACCCATCTTTATTTGTATCAAGATGTCACTCTTATTAAACGTGTGGCAAATCTGCAGTATCTATATACAGTATAGTAAAAAACAAACAAGGACACCAACATAGTGCGTTAACTGGGACACACAACATGTGATCCCACAAATGGTGGTGCACTAGACCAAAAGGAAAAATGTAGCATTTTATCTCTCAGCAGCTATCATAGATTAGTTATTTAGCCCAGAAATGAGTATGCTATTTCTTTCATAAGATGATGAGAGTCCACAAGCCATCACATGTGGGATTAAAGTCCAGTCCTACAGGAGGAGGCAGAACACCCAACACAACAGAGTTTTAAGCCCTCACACTTCCCCATGATTCCTTAGTCAAATTTTTCCTCTAACCAGGAGGAGGGTGAAACTTGAAGTGCTGAAATTCAAACCAAAGTGAGACCCATAATCGCTCTCAGAGAGCCAGAGATAGGTCAGAGGGGTGCACAGGAGTACCACTGGCATTTAGAGTTAATTTCCTTCTGGGAGATTTTCACTAGCCATCCTCAGGTGTCCCTGGGGATCATCCTGCAGCCTTCTTCTGTAGGCCTCATCAGAGCACTTCTGATCCAGATCTTATGCCAGTGCATACTACAGAGGATGGGCTGGAAGCAGGTCTCCTGCAACTTGGTAAGCGCAGTAAAGTGAGTGCTGACAGGTAAGTAGGTGCTTGCACTCACATAGCCCACAGTTTATTAGCATGAACATGTACACATGATTCACCTTGCCTGGGGATATATTTTCTGAACTTCCTTCTATGCAAACCTCAGGGTGCTAACTTTTTCCCACCAAATCTGTGCTCCGTTTCTCTTTTTGCTCACAGACGGTGGTCATCTTTGATGACACACTGCAATTTTTCCTCAGAGCTTTTAGAGTGGTAAGCACCCTTAATAACATGAGCTTTGCATACATTTAAATTTATTTAAAGGGACAGTCAACCCAAACATTTTTTGTATTGTTTGAAAAGATAGATAATTCCTTTATACCCATTCCCCAGTTTTGCATAACTAACACTGTAATATTAATATACTTTTAACCTATGTGATTACCTTGTATCTAAGCTTCTGCAAACTGCCCCTTATCTCAGTGCTATTTACAAATGAAAATCAAGTAAGACTGTCCCTTTAAACAACAGGATCGCTACACTTCCTCTATAACCGTGGATGGAAAGTTGCTTCAAGTCGGAATTTCGGCTCTGCAAACGGTACCTTTTAGAAGGCAGCACATGGGGTGCACAGCGTGGGGATACTCACTGAGATGTTTAAACAAGAGTGAGTGCATTTACTATGTTAAATTTTTTTATTCCTTTAGAGGACAGTATCTTTTTTTTTTTTTAAAGATCCGATAGACCGAAAACTTTAGGGATTTCTCAAGCTATATGTTTTATCCAGCTGTTAGTGTAGCCTGCAGTAGGGTGTAACAACATCTCTGACCTTATTTCCTAAGAAGCTTCAATTGAGATTGGTCAAGACTGCAAGCAATTTAATTTGTGGTGCAACTGTTGAAATAACTTGCATTAATGCAGAGTGGTACTATGACTGACTGTTTTGGTTAGAAGAGCCTTGTGGCTGAAGTCATGATTTGCTGATATAGTAACTAATAGCAGACTTCTTTCCCTCCCATTTCAGGGAAATGTCTTGTTTGGACCTGGACTGGATGCTATTGTTGCTACAGTCACTCCATATAAAGGACCTTTCCTGTCGAAAGACAAAAAAGCTGTGGTCAGGGTTAAGTCCTCTAGACTATTTCACTCTTTTCTTCATTCCAAGACGCAGATATCCTCCTCTTCAGTGTCTCAGAAGTCAGACACATCCAAGTCGATGTATAAACCTGGTTCTTCTTGCTTTAAGTCCAGACCACAAAAAGCTTGTTCCTTCCTTCAAATCCGCATGAAGGTGCAATCCCCAACCTAGACTCCGTTCTGGTGGGGGGGGCAGACTTAACTTTTTTCTGGAGGCTTGAGAACAATCCGTTCAAGTTCTTTGGTTACTGATTATAATTTCTGAAGGGTACTGCATAGGCTTTCAGTCTTGCCCTCCTTGAGGAAGATTCCTCCTGTCTTATGTTCCAAAAGATCCTTTAAAGGCCAGAGCTTTCTTGGCATGTGTAACAGAACTAGAAGTCATGGAAGTGATTACTCCAGTCTCGTTGGAGGAACAGATTAAGGGTCTCTATTCAAATCTTTTCATTGTTCCAAAGAAAGATGGGTCTTTCAGGCCAATCTTGGATCTCAAAACTGAACAAATTTATAAAAGCTCTAACTTTCAAATGGAGACTTTTTGCACTATATTACCTTTAGTGCTGGAGAATCAATTTATGTCTACCATAGACTTGAAAGATGCCTATTTTCATATCCCTTTTCACAGGGATCATACAAAATGTATCCGATCTGCCTTTGTAAACAGGAATTACTAATGGTTCTTTAATCAGGAGTTATTCAACCATATTGTGAATCATTAGGGAAGGCCAGACATAGACCTCATGGCATTTCGCTTGAATGATGAGCTACCCCAGTATTGTGTGAGACCTTGAGATCCACAAGTGACTCTTATAAATGCACTAGTGGTTCCCTGATCATTCAATCTGATCTACATTTTGCCTCCTTTAGTTTCACTATCCAGGATGATAGCCAGGACAAAACAGGCCCCTGTGGTTCTAATTGCTCTGGCATGGCCTCGCAGGACTTGGTATACAGATCTGGTACAAATAGCCTCCAGCCAGCCCTAGCGTCTTCCTCTTAGGAAAGATTTCTCTCGCGGTTCCTTCCATCAAAACCTCAAATCTCTCAATTTGACAGCATGACATATTAATGCCTCTCAGAGAGGTTTTTCAGATCAAGTTTTAGACACTTTGATTCAGGTCAAAAAGACTGTTAAGACGTATTTGAAGCTATGCTTGGTCTGGACATTCCATAGTTGTCTTGAAAAGTTATTTTTCTCTTGGCTACTTCCCCGGCCTAAAGAGTATCTGAGCCTTCTGCTCTATCTTGTGTTTCGCCTTACATGATTTTTTTTCATCAGAATAAGGCATTTTTAAGAACAAACTATTCTTTCCTTTCTAAGGTTGTTTCTTCTAAAAACATCAATCAGTAAATTGTAGTCACATCTCTCTGCCCAGTGCCAAAAAATGGTAAAGAGAGATTACTTCACAACCTGGATGTAGTAAAGGCCTTGAAATTGTATCTTTAAGCCACTAAAGAATTCAGAAATTCTTCTTCCTTGATTATCCATTTTTCATGTTTTTGCATGGGACAGAAAGCTACTGCAGGGACCTTGACTTAAAGCTTTCATTCACCTAGCATACATAGTAGTGGGGAAGTCTCCCCTGAACTAATTATTGCTAATTCTACCAGAGCAGTCACCACCTCTTGGGATGTAAAAAAAAAAAAAAAAAAAGGCTTCCATTGAACAGATTTGCAAGGCAGTTACATGGCCATCTTTACATACCCTTACCAAATTCTACTATTTTGACACATTTGCTGAGGCTGTTTTTGGTAGTAGGTTTCTGCAGGCTGCAGTGTCTGTTTAGTACCTCTACCGGCCTTAACTGTTCTTCACGCCCTATTTCATGGTATTCTCATGGACTTCACAGTTTGGTTATCCACATACAAAGGCTCATGGACTCTCACCATCTTATAAAAGTAAAGAAAATGTATGCTTACACAATAAATAATTTCTTTAATTATGGCAAGAGTTCACAAGACCTGCCCTTGTTTTACCAGGCGTACAGCGCATATAAAAAGATCCCTCATTCTAGTAATATAATATCCATACAGGCTTATCAACGCTTTCGCTGTATTACCTGATAATTATTTAAAACTGTTGGGTATCCCCATGCTGTATCTCCTAGAAAAATACTAGTAATGCATATAAATCAATTCACAAGCACATATGTTATATTATATATCTGGAAACAAGTATGAGATGGGGTAGCAGTGCGAACGCCTGATGCACGTTTCACCACTGCTTTGTCAAAAACGTGTTAAATAAAAGATGTTTAAGTTGAACCAAAGTTCATGTTTGTGTACAGCTGATAACGAGATATATGGTACTCCCTGGCTGATCGTGACATCACTCACGGAAAAAGCTGGTTAATTGAGCACAGGAACATCCAATGTTTCAAAAGTCAAAGCTTTTTAAAGCGACAGTAAAGTCAAAATTAAACTTTAATGATTCAAATAGATCTTACAGTTTTCAACAACATTCCAGTTTGCTTCTATTATCAAATGTTTTGTTTTCTTGGTATCCTTTTGTTTAGAGTTAAACCTGGGTAGTTCTCTTGCTGTCCTTTGTTGAAGAGTTATCCTAGGTGAGCTTAGGCGCATGCACTTGTCTATAGCTGCAGTGTCTGCAACTATGTATAACATTGCTATAAAGTATAAACAATGTTGCAAGCACTGCTGAAAGGAGGCTAAAGACACGTGCACACGTATGAGCTCCAAAAGGATGCCAAGAGAACTAAGCAAAATTGATAATTAAAGTAAATTGGAAAGTTGTTTAAAATGTTGTGCTCTATCTAATACATTAAAGTTTAACTTTATTGTCTCTTTAATACATGAAATGCTCTGTTTTAGATGGATCAGAGAGAAATGTTAGTAAACTTTCCATTTAATTTGAAGTTTGTCATAATCTGTTAACAACTTTGGAACTGTATTCAAATGCCTCTTTATAACTTATCACTTGGGAGCCGCAAAGAACTGCTGGTCCTAAGCAGAAACTGTCACTGGCCCAATCAGCAGAGATAGTAGCTCGCTTACTACTCAGGGCAAGTCATTTTTTTTCACCATAATGGCCCTTTAAATACAATTTCTCTCATATCATTGCAAAGAGGGAACTTTAAAGCAAAAGTTTAAAAATGTACGGTAAAAGAAAACGCACACAGGCAGCTATTTCTTTGTTACAATTCTCAGCATGTAATAGTTTTCTGATACATGGAGAACCTGGTAAAAGATAGGACAAGTAATCTTTCTATACAAATGAGCCTCTCTGTATGTCACAAACCTGCATACAAATGAATCTATACTATGCAATAAGCTTAGGAATTTACAGTCTATTTTGCTTTAAGGTATATTTCAGCAGCACAGTGCTCTTCCCCCTGCACCATTTCATTATGTAACTATCTCCTTTACCGTTTAATAATATTTTATGATGACACCATCACAGGCTGTGAAAAGTGTTAAAGGGATACTAAACCCAATTTTTTTCTTTCATCATTCAGATAGAACATGCAATTTTAAGCAACTTTTAATTTACTCCTATTATCAAATTTTCTTTGTTCTCTTGGTATTTTTATTTGAAAAGCAGGACTGAAAGCTTAGGAGCCCTCCCATTTTACGTTCAGCTTCTGGGTAGCGCTTGCTGATTGGTGGCTAAATGTAGCCACCAATCGCTATTCAGGCCACCAATCAGCAAGCGCTATTCAGGGTTCCGAACCAAAAATGTGTCTGCGCCTAAGCTTTCATTCCTCCTTTTTCAAATAAAGATACCAAGAGAACGAAGAAAAATTGATAATAGGAGTAAATTAGATAGTTGCTCTATTCAAATCCTAAAAGAAAAAAATTGGGTTTAGTATCCCTTTAACAATTGAGCTACTTATGCAAAATATAATCACTAGAGATTTGTGCTTAAACCATGTAAAAAAGCCTAAGATTTTATTATTATAATTATGAATAAATGTTTAATAGGTTCTGACTAGTGAAAATAAATCCGTTTTTTGGCATATACCAATTCTGCTGATTTTTAATTTTGCTATTTTTTTGTCTTACTGGCCAGGATGATGAATCTACAAAAATTCTGAAACTGAGTATATAGAATTAAAATACTTGCTAAACTAAAGCCAAATTTAAAAAAAAAATCAAAAAATGTGTTTTGAAGCGCTATATGTTACATTAAATGTAAGTTTAATATATGTACCTATTATACAACTATATTCTTATAGCAGGTATTATATTATTCCCCCTTTGTATAAACAGATCTGGAGTGTTGGCAATATTTTAGATGGCGTTTAATTCATCAGTTATAATGAAGATACGCATTAACTTACTTTTTAATGCAGCACTAAAATTTTAAATTCAAATAACCTGTGCTCCGGTCACCCACTTCAAAAGTAATTTTTTGTGAGCTAACAGTTTGCACTGTTCTCCAATCAGCGTTATAGTCATACGGCACATTTTTATTTTATTTTGCCAATTGGAGAACAGTTTAAACCCCTAGTTTTAAAAAAAAATAAATTTGAAATTGGTAGCCAGAGCACGGGGGTGTTTGAACATCAGCGCTACATTAAATGGTAAGTTAAAGCGCATCTTCATTACAATTCAACAACTGATTAATTAAATTCCATTTAAAATATCGCTAACATAAGGGGAAAGTTTACCATCACTTTGTACAAAGACTATGCAATTTAGCCAGTTAAAGGTCGGCAAGTTGCTGTAATTAGAATAAAATAATTGTGTACGAGGAAGTTAGTCAGGAAAACAGAATATAAAATTATGTATAGACTGCATAATTGTCCTTGTAACTTTAGGAAAATAGCTATAACTGCACTAGACTTTTCAAACATGTATTGGGGTCCTTTTTCACTGAAAACAAATTATTTGTCACCATGTAATTGAAGACTAAACTCTGTGACCTTTGTCACATACTTCTTATGCTATGTGCCTCTCTTTAGAAAGTCTACAATATTTAGAACAGGGGTTAAGTTTTATTTTCAGTGTTGCTGAGTGCAGACTATAAATACTGAGTTGCTGGTCATACCATGATTTAGATTTGTATTTTATTTTAAAATATTGATCTATATAGATAGTTCCAAAAAATAGAAGTCGGTCATATACTGTACCTTTAAAGAGACATAATGATCAAAATTGTTCATTCAATTGGGAATATAAACATTTGCAAAATACTTCCAGCAGCATACGCACATATGCTACAATGCCCTGTGCGTCCTCATTCAAACATGATGACGCCTGTTCAGAGAGCAAGTGGTAGTGTGCATTGTGTCATTGCTTTAGTCATGCTCATGTGGTTGTTGAATGCTGGTGCACAAGGCACTAACGGCATATGTGCATATCGCACTGAAACGGTAATAGCTTTGGCTAGAACCATTTTTGCATAGAGAAAAATATTGCAAAAATGCTTTTATTCAAAATTTAAATGCACTCATGACCATAATGTCCTTTTAAAGGGTCATACTACCCAAATGTTGAAACACTTGAAAGTGATGCAGCATAGCTGTAAAAAGCTGACTAGAAAATATCACCTGAACATCTCTATGTAAAAAATAAAGATATTTCTTTCATGTAATTGGCAAGAGTCCATGAGCTAGTGACGTATGGGATATAAAATCCTACCAGGAGGGGCAAAGTTTCACCACACCCACAATTCAGTTTTACAAACTTTGCCTCCTATGGAGGTGGTGAAGTAAGTTTGTGCTAAAGATTTCTATGTTGATATGCGCTTCTCAGCATTTTGAAGCCCGATTCCTCTGAGTACAGTGAATGTCAGAGGGATGTGAAGGGAGTATCGCCTATTGAATGCAATGGTTTTCCTCATTGGAGATCTATTTCATAGGTTCTCTGTTATCGGTCGTAGAGATTCGTCTCCTACCTCCCTTTTCAGATCGACGATATACTCTCATATTCCATTACCTCTATTGGTAACTGTTTCAGTACTGGTTTGGCTATCTGCTATATGTGGATGGGTGTCTTTTGGTAAGTATCTTTTCATTACTTAAGACACTCTCAGCTATGGTTTGGCACTTTATGTATTTATATAAAGTTCTAAATATATGTATTGTACTTATACTTATACCTGACTCATGGCAAATATATTTCCTTTTGCAGACTGTCAGTTTCATTTCTGGGAAATGCATTTTTTAGAGAAAAAAAAAAAATCTTACCTGGGGTATAGTCTTTTTTGCAATTGACTGTTCTTTTTTTATTCGCGGGCAAAATTAGGCTTGCGAGGGTGCAAATGCCAAAGTATATTGCGTAATTTTTGGCGCAATTGGCGCAAAGTTACGTTCGAGGATGCAAATTCATCATTTCCGGCGCCCTAGTCGATGCAGAGTCACAAGGTTGCGTCTTTAATGACGTGAGTGTGTCATTTCCATATGTTGTTAGTGCCAAAAATAATTTCTGTTTGTGTTGTGCGTCATACTTGGCGCCAAATATTTTCATTATTTAAAACCCCATTCCTATATGCCTCTTGCCTTTTCTCTCTATCAGAGGGCTATGCTGTTTCCATTTTTTTCCCATTCCTGAAACTGCCATATAAGGAAATTGATCATTTTTCTTTATATGTTGTTTTTTTCTCTTACATTTGCAAGATGTCTCAATCTGATCCTGTCACAGAAATCACTGTTGGAACCCTGCTGCCTGATAACAGTTCTACCAAAGCTAAGTTCATTTGTTGTAAACTTGTGGAGATTTTCTCTCCAGCTTTGGTTTGTAACAGTTGTCATGATAAGCTTTTACATGCAGAGAATTAGTCTATCAGTAATAATACATTGCCTGTTGTTGTTCTTTCAACATCTAATGTACAAGATATACCTGTGAATTTAAAAGATTTTATTGCTGATTCTATTCAGAAGGCTTTGTCTGCCATCCCGCCTTCTAATAAACGTAAAAGGTCTTTTAAAACTTCTCATAAAGTTGATGAAATTTCAAATGACCTACAGCATACTGAATTATCCTCCTCTGATGAGGATCTATCTGATTCAGAAGATCCTTCCTCAGATATTGACACTGACAAATCTACTTATTTATTTAAAATGGAGTATATTCGTTCTTTGTTAACCCCTTGAGTGCTAATGACGGCTCTAGAACTCTCCCAACTTGAGGGAGATCTGGGAGCTCCCACCCGCTCCTACCCCGGCGATCGGTGCTGCATAATGAAAGGCATCGCCGGGGCTTCCGTTTTGCGTGGTGACGTCACGCACAATAAACGTGATGACGTCACCGCACAACTTTACTTAACATTAACAATGTTAAATATAGGAGCATGCTGCTTAGAAGCCTGTATCTCAGGCATCTAAGCATCTACAGACCCCCAAGACCCACCGTTGGAAAGGTAATCGCCTAACCTTTCCAACGGTTTAAGTCTTGGGGATCTGAAATAAATTAAAAAAAAAAGTAAAAAAAAAATATTTTTAAAAATATTAAATAAAAAACCCTTTAAGAAAACCTTAGCACCCAGGTGGGAAAGTGCTTAGCACTCAAAGGGTTAAAAGAAGTGTTGATTACATTGGATACTGAGGAAATTAGTCCTCTTGTTATTAAAACTAGTAAATGTTTAAATTCTGTTTATAAACCACCTGTGGTTACTCCAGAGTTTTTTTCAGTTCCTGATGCTATTTCTGATATGAATTCTAAGGAATGGAGTAGGCCTGGTACTTCTTTTATTCCTTCTTCAAGGTTTAAAAAATTGTATCCTTTGCCAGCAGTTACATTGGAGTTTTGGGAAAAGAACCCCAAAGTTGATGGGGCTATCTCTACTCTTGCTAAACGTACTACTTTTCCTATGGAAGACAGTACTTTTTTTAAAGATCCTTTAGATAGGACACTTGAATCTAAGGAAAGCCTATTTATATTCTGGTCATCTTCTCAGGCCTGCAATTTATTTGGCTGACGTTGCAGCTGCTTCAACTTTTTGGTTAGAAAATTTAGCGCAAGAAATGGATTCTGATTTGTCTAGCATTGTTCGCTTGCTTCAACATGCTAATCATTTTATCATCAAAATTGATGTTAATTCTATGTCTTTAGCTATTTTAGCTAGAAGAGCTTTGTGGCTTAAAGGGACATGAAACCAACATTTTTTCTTTCATGATTAGAAAGAGAATGCAATTTTAAACATCTTTCTAATTTACTTCTATTATCCAATTTGTTTTATTCTCTTGATATTCTTTGCTGAAAAGCATATCTACATATGCTCAGTAGCTGCTGATTGGTTGCTGCACATAGAAGCCTTGTGTGATTGGCTCCCCCATGTGCATTGCTTTTTTTTCAACTAAGGATATCAAAATAATGAAGCAAAATAAATAATAGAAGTAAATTGTAATGTTGTTTAAATTTGTATTCTCTATCTGAATCATGAAAGAAAGATTTTGGGTTTAGTGACCCTTTAAATCTTGGAATGCTGACATGACTTCTAAGTCTAGATTGCTATCTCTTTCTTTCCACGGTAATAAGTTATTTGGTTCTCGGTTGGATTCGATTATTTCAACTGTCACTGGGGGGAAGGGAGTTTTTTTGCCTCAGGATAAAAGACCTAAGGGTAAATCTAACGCTTCTAACCAGTTTCGTTCCTTTCAACAAATTAAGGAACAGAAACCTAATCCTTCCCCCAAGGAATCTGTTTCCAATTGGAAACCTTCAAATTGGAATAAATCCAAGCCGTGTAAGAAAGAAACCAAAGTCAGCCCCCAAGTCAGCATGAAGGTGAGGCCCTCATTCGAGCTCAGCTGGTAGGGGGCAGATTAAGATTTTTCAAGGATGTTTGGATAAATTCTGTTCAAAATCAATGGATTCTGAGTATTGTCTCTCAAGGGTATCAAATAGGATTCAGAGTAAGACCTCCTGTGAGAAGATATTTTCTCTCACGCATCCCAGCAAATCCAGTAAAGGCTCAGGCTTTCATGAAGTGTGTTTCAGACCTGGAGTTTTCAGGGGTAATCATGCCAGTTCCATTTCAGGAACAGGGTCTGGGGTTTTATTCAAATCTATTCATTGTCCCAAAGAAAGAAAATTAATTCAGACCTTTCTGGATCTTTCTGGATCTGAAAATTCTGAATCGTTATGTAAGAGTACCAACTTTCACAATGGTGACTATAAGGACTATTCTGCCTTTTGTTCAGCAAGGGCATTATATGTCCTCAATAGACTTACCGGATGCATATCTTTATATTCCGATTCATCCAGATCATTATCAGTTTCTGAGATTCTCTTTTCTAGACAAGCATTACCAATTTGTCGCTCTTCCTTTTGGCCTAGCGACAGCTCCAAGAATCTTTTCAAAGGTTCTCAGTGCCCTACTCTCTGTAATCAGAGAACGGGGTATTGCGGTGTTTCCTTATTTGGACGATATCTTGGTACTAGCTCAGTCTTTACATTCTACAGAATCTCACACGAATCAACTAGTGTTGTTTCTTCAAAGATATTGTTGGAGGATCAATTTACCAAAAAGTTCCTTGATTCCTCAGACAAGGGTCATCTTTTTAGGTTTCCAGATAGATTCAGTGTCCATGACTCTCTTTGACAAGAGACGATTAAAATTGGTTTCAGCTTGTCAGTCTCAATCATTCCCCTCAGTAGCTATGTGCATGGAAGTTTTAGGTCTCATGACTGCAGCATCGGACGTGATCCCCTTTGCTCGTTTTCATATGAGACCTCTCCAGCTTTGTATGCTGAACCAATCAATGGTACAGGGATTATACAAGGATATCACAATTAATATATTAATATCCTTAAATCCCAATGTTCGACTATCTCTGACTTGGTGGTTAGATCACCATCGTATAGTTCTAGGGGCCTCTTTTGTTTGTCCAACCTGGACTGTGATCACAACAGATGTGAGTCTTTCAGGTTGGGGACAGAGGCGTAACTAGAAACTACAGGGCCCAGGTGCAAGAATCTAAGAAGGGCCCCCCACCCCCCCAAAGAAAAGTGAATTTGATACATATCTTTTTTTTTTTTTCTTTTTTTTTTACATTTAACACAGAAAAAAATATGTGAATCGGATTACATGTCTACAAAAGGAGGTACTCTGTGCCCACAGTCTGTGAGATGGTCTGACCCCTCATTACTGTATATAGTGACACTGTTTAACCAACCAGTACTGTATATAGTGAGTCAGTGACACAGTCTGTAATCTGTCGGTGAGATGGCTGGTCTGACCCTACCCGCCCCAGTACTTTATAAAGTGACCACAGTAGTCTGTGACATGGTCCAGCCCCCCTGTACTGTATATAGAAAATAGTGGTACTGTATAGACTGACACTGTTTACCCCAGCCCCCACCATGCTGTAGTAACAAGGTCTGTAATTTGCTGGTTCCACAAACATATACACACACACACATACATGCATAACTACACACACAGTCGCATACATACACACACATAAATACCAATGGGTAAAACAAACACAGAAACACTAACCGCTGTAGTCAGAGACACTAGTGAAGCATCATGTCACACTCACATGATATCGGTGCAGTCAGTGGCAGGTCAATGTTTTTTATGCTGGGCCCCCACCCTTGGGGGCCCAGTCACAATTGCGACCTCTGCACCCCCTGTAGTTTCTCCGCTGGTTGGGGAGCTGTTTGGGGATCTCTGACAGCACAAGGGATTTGGAAATCTCAAGAGGCGAGATTACCAATCAATATTTTGGAACTTTGTGCAATTTTCAGGGCTCTTCAGATTTGGCCTCTGTTGAAGAGAGAACCGTTCATTTGTTTTCAGACAGACAATATCACAACTGTGGCATATGTCAATCATCAGGGTGGGACTCACAGTCCCCTAGCTATGAAAGAAGTATCTTGGATACTTTCTTGGGCGAAATCCAGCTCTTGTCTAATTTCTGTGGTACATATCCCATGTGTAGACAATTGTGAAGCGGATTATCTCAGCCGTCAGACTTTACCTCCAGGGGAGTGGTCCCTCCACTCAGATGTGTTTTTTCAGATTGTTCAGATGTAGGGTTTTCCAGAAATAGATCTGATGGCTTCTCATCTAAACAAGAAACTTCCCAGGTACCTGTCCAGGTCCAGGGATCTTCAGGCGGAAGCAGTGGATGCGTTGACACTTGTTACCAACCTGCTTATATTTTCCTGCCTCTAGTTCTTCTTCCAAGAGTGATCTCCAAAATCATCATGGAACAATCGTTTGTGTTACTGGTAGCTCCAGCATGGCCTCACAGGTTTTGATATGCGGATCTTGTTCGGATGTCCAGTTGCCAACCTTGGCCACTTCTATTAAGGCCGGACCTTCTGTCTCAAGGTCCATTTTTCCATCAGGATCTCAAATCATTCAATTTCTTATGTTCTTCTCATAAATTCTCTTGGCATTCTTTCAGATTTCCTAGAATTTTACAGTTTCTTCAGGATGGTTTGGATAAGGGTTTGTCTGCAAGTTCTTTGAAGGGACAAGTCTCTGCTTTTTCTGTTTTGTTTCACAGAAAGATTGCTAAGCTTCCTAATCACTGTTTTGTACAGGCTTTGGTTCGTATCAGGCCTGTCATTAAATCAATCTCTTTTCCTTGGAGTCTTAATTTGGTTTTGAAGGCTTTACAGGCTCCTCCATTTGCGCCTATGCAGTCTTTGGACATTGGACTACTTTCTTGGAAGGTGTTGTTCCTTTTGGCCATCTCTTCTGCTGGAAGAGTTTCTGAGTTATCTGCTCTTTCTTGTGAGTCTCCTTTTCTGATTTTTCATCAGGATAGGGCGGTTTTGCAGACTTCATTTAAATTCTTACCTAAGGTTCTAACAACATTAATAGAGAAATTGTTGTCCCTTCCTGTGTCCTAATCCTTAGAATTCTTTGGAGAGATCCTTACATTCTTTGGATGTGGTGAGAGCTTTGAAATATTATGTTGAAGCTACTAAAGATTTCAGGAAGATTTCTAGTCTATTTGTTATCTTTTCTGGTTCTAGGAAAGGTCAGAAGGCTTCTGCCTTTTCCTTGGCATCGTGGTTAAAGCTTTTGATTCTTCACGCTTATTTGGAGTCGGGTCAAGCCCGCCTCAGAGAATTACAGCTCATGCTACTAGATCACTCTCCACTTTGTGGGCTTTTGAGAATGAGGCTCCAGTTGATCAGATTGGCAGGGCAGCAACTTGGTCTTCTTTGCATACATTTACTAAATTCTACCGTTTTGATGTATTTGCTTCTTCGGAAGCGGTTTTTGGTAGAAAAGTTCTTCAGGCAGCTGTTTCAGTTAGATTCTTCTGCTTTATGTTTTAAGTTTTTCCTTTCATTCATGAGACTAAACTTATATTTTGAGTTGTGGATTAATTTTTTCAGCGAAAGATGGCTGTTTTTATTTTTATCCCTCCCTCTCTAGTGACTCTTGCGTGGAGTTCCACATCTTGGGTATTGCTATCCCATTATCACTAGCTCATGGACTCTTGCCAATTAAATGAAAGAAAACATAATTTATGTAAGAACTTACCTGATAAATTCATTTCTTTCATATTGGCAAGAGTCCATGAGGCCCACCCTTTTATGGTGGTTATGATTTTTTTGTATGAAGCACAATTATTTCCAAATTCCTTTGTTGATGCTTTTTACTCCTTTCTTTTTCACCCCACTACTTGGCTATTCGTTAAACTGAATTGTGGGTGTGGTGAGGGGTGTATTTATAGGCATTTTGTGGTTTGGGAAACTTTGCCCCTCCTGGTAGGATTGTATATCCCATACGTCACTAGCTCATGGACTCTTACCAATATGAAAGAAATGAATTTATCAGGTAAGTTCTTACATAAATTATGTTTTTACCTCAAAAATTCCTCAGTAGCCACATTCCATTGTAAAGGACTTCTAAGCAGCAAATCAGTATGTCTGATCCGGGACAGCCGAAGGATTGAGCGTCGTGCACTCTCATGTTATTTTCCTATTCAGTTTAATGAAGTTTACTATGAAATCTCCTGAGGTCACAGTAAGAGTTCATGACCTCAGCAGTGCTGATTGGCTGCTGTTCATTTCTTCATATATATTTTTTTATTTTTTTACCTGCAGCTGGGAACAGCTGAGTATAACTTTTTACACAGAACTTACTCTGCTGAGCTGAGGAGATTGTGAGGTAAAATATCTTCCTTTTTTACATAGAGATGCTCAGGTGATATTTTCCTGTCAGCTTTTTACAGTTATGCTGCATCAGTTTCAAGTGATTTAGCATATGAGTATTATGTCCCTTTAAGTGTCAAGTCTGTAAATTGTTATTTTTATTTAAAAAGTAAATGACAGTGGTTTGCAAGAAAAGAACAGATTACAAATGTTTAGCATTATTTTTTCTTTTCTTATTCATCTGTAAGTTGTTTCATTTTTTTTGTATTAAATTTATTTACTAGCACAGTAAAATACTTTTTACATGTACAAGATACAGTATCTAATGCTGTATGATGGTATAAAGGGTGCAGATTCTTTACTCATCCGTCTGTTTTTGCTTTTGTAGCTATATGACAACATGTGGGCCAAGCTTCAACGAGCATTTGCCATCTGGAGTGGCTTTGGCATGACACTAACTGGGGTGCACACATGTGGCGATTACATGTTCAGTGGCCATACAGTTGTCCTGACAATGCTGAACTTCTTTGTCACAGAATGTAAGTCACACATGTTGATTTGAATGTTACAGTTGTTGATAGTTTACTGTTGCTTAGAACGATCAGTTTGTTCTTTTTTTTTTTTTTTTTCTTTATTTTTCAAGTGTAACTATGTTCTATGTTTTTTTGTTTTGTTTTTTTTTTGTTTTAGATAAGGTGACTTGCCTTAAGACTTTGAACTGTAGCCTATGTATTGCTTATACCTTCTTTATTTTCTTTCAGACACCCCTCGGAGCTGGAACTTTCTGCACACACTCTCCTGGGTTCTTAACCTTTTTGGCATCTTCTTCATACTGGCTGCACACGAACATTACTCCATTGATGTTTTCATAGCTTTCTACATCACCACTCGTCTCTTTTTGTACTACCATACCCTGGCCAACACCCGAGCTTATCAACAGAGCCGGCGTGCACGCATTTGGTTCCCCATGTTTTCTTTCTTTGAGTGCAACGTGAGAGGTCCAGTTCCTAACGAGTATTGCTGGCCATTTTCCCGGCCAATCTTCTTGAAGAATTTATTCAGCTAATAATTTAAGCTTATAAGTATTTAATTACAAAGACCACATCAAAACAACATGTATCTCTCTTCTGCTCACGATGAGAGCTGGACTTAGAATCATGGAGAAGTCTTAATGTCGGATATCCACCTGTTGTTGAGTTTCAACATGAAACAAAAAGATCTTATGCAGCCAGCTTGAATGGCCTTGAGTATTAGCATTGTAAGATGCTCCTTGAGCAACAATCTCTGCAGAAAAATATATACTGTGACTTAAACATTAGTAGGTTTTTAGTACACACAGTGTACAATAAGCTACAATAATACACATCTGCCCAGGACTTATGTAATTATTGGGACAGCAGTTGTAAAGATTGTTGAGGTCGTATAAATAAATATATATATATATATATATATATATATATATATATATATATAACGCAAGAAACAATAACATGGTACTTGTAGATATGCTACACCCACATCCTTGGTTATTGTGTTCTTAAGAACAACACTTGCAGAAACTACATGGCAGTGTTTTTCACCTAAAATGAATACCGGATGTTAGAGTGTAATGTAAAAGCAACAAACTTATGAAAACTATATACTTTTGGGTAATAAGGATTTATTCACGGTTGTACTGTCAATGCTTTGGCCTGGAAGTAGACCCTTATTCAAAATAACTAAACAGAAAAGCACTTTTTTTTTTATATGTCCCACCCTCCCACAAAAATACATGACATATTACATACCTGAAATATAAACTGGAAGTAGTCTGAATAGAGTTGCATTTCCAATCATTACCCAGCTGTGTGTATAGCAGATTATTAAATGCAGACATGGACACAATGGCAAAAGCAACTGCTAAAAAATAGCAATATTCTAAAGCGATTTATACTAAAACAAGCAGTAAATTGTCTTATACAGAATATTTTTTTATTAGATTGTGATTACTTTTAATGGACAAATGTATTAAATAAATCAAAGTGTACTATTCAGTACGCTTTCAAGACTTTAAGGGGTCTCCTCTTCAGAGATGAGATCAGTAAAGACTTGCAGACTTATAGAATACAAGTTTGTTTGCATTTAAAGTGATATGAAACAGTGCTCTTTTGCAAAACAAAAATATGTTAAAGTAAACATAAAAATAATCTGATTGTGTTAAAAGAAAAACACCAAACAACTTACTTGTTTTCTTGCTAAACAACCCCTAAACATTCTCACTGTAGCCACTGCCTGTAGCTTGATATTGGAGCAGACATGCTGAGAACTAAAGTTGTATTCTGCCTCTTCTGCGCATGTGCAAGAACGTCATGTTTCTCTAGCAATCACTGAATAGTAAACCAGCTCAAGTTACTCTTAAAGATGTATGCCCTCACGCTATATATACCTTCCTGTAGAGACCCCAACCGGCTGTGACAGGAAGTAACACTGCACAAATGGTTAAAAAATATAAGCCACTGCTTGGTGCTTTTTATTACAACAATGATACAGACTGTGTTTTATATCACTTTTAAAGTATCAGTCTTCTATAACAACCAAGCCAAACAACAACCCGTAGGAATCACATTGTTACAAAATATAACAGAACCTCTAACTGTATATACATGTTCCATATACTGTTTCATTTCACCTTAAATTATAGTGGACTACAATACTTAAAGGGACGTGAAACCCAAAAAATGTATTTCATGATTTAGGTAGAACATACAATTTAAACAACTTTCCAGTTTACTTCTATTATCAAATTTGCTTCATTCTCTTGGTATGACAATTGCTATATTTATGCAGCCACCAATCAGTAGCTAGAACCTAGGATCTTTGCTGCTCCTGAGCTTTCCTAGATAAACCTTTCAGCAAAGGATAACAGGTGAATGAAGCAAATTAAATAAATTGGAAAGTTGTTTAAAATCACATGCACTTTCTGAATCATGAAATAAAAAATTTTTGTTTCATCTCCCTTTAACATGCCCATATTAGTACAAAATAGAATTGCATCCATATATTCCTAAAACGGTATATGGTATTTGAAGCAAATAATTTAAAAAAAAAAAAAAAAAAAAAAAAAAGCCCCAAACAGGGACAACAACTATGAATGAATGTTTATTATCTGACTGCAGTTTTTCTCTCTCAAGTTTGTTAAACATCACCTTGAATTGCTAATGAAGATATTGTTAAGCTAAAATGAAAACGGAAAAAATACTTCCAAATATTTTAATTTTTAAGTTAAGAGCCTGGTGCTTCAATACTTACTTCTGGAGAAAACAGCATTGCTCTGTGATTAAAGGGATGTTCTGGTGAACAAATAAACTGTGTAATGTACATCCTGGTGAATCAGAGAATATGAGCATCTGATTGGAACGTGCACACTAATTGACAGGCAAATGTGAAAACAGTAAAAACACACCAATCAGCGGCTGCGTATCTTTTGGGATCAATGCTGGTGACATGTCTCAGAGGTTAAAACAAAAAATGATATACATAGTTATTAATATTGCTTTGTCGTTAACAAATAAAAATGTTTCATAAAACAGTATGTAGGGTTATACAGCCTTGGGATATTGTTTACCAGAATGTCACTTTAGCCTTGAATACCAGTGGTTGGAGTGTATTACAGTGAGTATGCTATTTAAAGAGATGCAGTGTATTATTTACTCACAAATATTTAATAGACCTACACCAGTATCTGCCTAAGGCTGTGTCTTGTTAGCTAGCCCCATTAAGGGCTTGATAACACGTGGCGTTGTGCGTGAGCAAAAAGGGGCTTATTACAAGTTGAAAGTAAACACATTAAATTAACGTGTGTTGTGATAATGCAGCTTCAGAGCTCTGGGTAACTGTTACGCTCGACTGCAAAGTTGCACAAAAAAACATTAAAAATAAATTCAAGAGTACAGTAACACTAATAATAACACCATATAATAAAAAATATTTAAAAAACAAAAAAGATTGCATAAAAAAGTTATAAGTAAGATATAAGGTCTCAGGTATGTATGTATACATGTGTTTACATATGTATTTTTATGTATTTATGTGTGTGTCTGTAAATATATATATATATACACATATACATAAATATATAAAAGTGCATTGGAGCCCTTTACAGTCAAGAAGCTGAAAACATGAAATCATATTTATTCAATATATTTAATAGTGTTTAACTGTGTATTTTAGTTTACATTCAAATGTTCTTCACATAAGTTAATATGTTCCATATATTTATAAATAGATATATACTTTTTTATATTTATATATAGGTATAGATATATATTGTACATGGAAAATACACACACATACAGTAGAATCTCAATTAACCGGCACCCATGGGGATCGGTAGATTCCGGATAAGTGTATTTCTGGTTGCTTGAAAGTCACTATTAAAAATAGGTCCAACATGGGCAGGAGCCGGTTAGAGGCGCACGTATCGTATGAGACAGACTTCAACAGGATGCTCAATCAATAACAAATTCCGAGAACGTCTCAATCTCTTGCTGAAAACAATGTGTTTATTCAGGAAATAAAACGCATTGTTTTCAGCAGAGATTGAGCCGTTCTGGGAATTTAATGATTGAGCATCCTGTTGAAGTGGATCCTCCTATTGGGCTCGCCCTTGCCAGTAGTAGTGTGAACCCTGGTCCGGAAGAGTGATACATGACAGAGGGATGCTGTACTGCCGCGAGATAGCCCGCCCTGATTGCCAAGCTGATGCAATCGTAAGTGCTGTGGTATATTTTCTGTCCCTATTACTGTACCGTTTGTCTGAGTGGGTTAGTGTAGCAGATAAGTGTGTCTATTGTCGCTATATTTACCGCAGCTCCTGCTGTTTAAAGAGATCCGGACTGTTTCTTTATGCTCTAACATGTTAAAAAAAAAAAAAAAAAATTCTGGTTGCTTGAGAGTGCCGTTTGCTTGAGTTCCGGATAATCGAGATTCTACTGTATGTGTGTGTTTGTATGTATATTTAAATATTTAATTGTGTGTCTGTATTTATGAATAAATAGAACATTGGAATGTGAAAAATTAATAATTGAGAAAATGGGATTTTTATGCTCCATTGAAGTGTATAGGTTTTTGCGCGCGTCAGGTTAGTGCGCGTGCAAAAACTTTTTGTTTCAACTTATGCATGCTACCTAACGTGCACAAAAACCCGCCTTCTTGCTGAGGTAATGCGGGAGCATGAACTACCGTTCCCACTCTTAATCTAGCCCTAAAGGGGCATGGAACTAAAAAAATTTCATTCAGGATTCAGATAGAGCATCCAAATTTTGATTTGTTCGCTTGCTATCCTTTATTGAAAGAGCAGCAATGCTTATATGTGCAGCTACCCCTCTGTTCCTGAGCCTACCTAGGTATGCTTTTCAACAAAGGATATCAAGAGAACTAAGCAAATTAGATAATAGAAGTTAATTGGAAAGTTGTTTAAAATGCTATGCTCTATCTGAATCATGATATAAAACATGCAAGTGTAAGTAATAATATTAAAGTGTTTTTTAACTCCTATTAATGTTGCTGCTATATTAAAGTGAATGTCAAGTTTGATAAATCATTGCCGGGTTTTTAAAAACCCTATTTAAAACGGGCACTTTCATTCATCAAACTTTACATTTCACTCGTTTTGTTAAAATACCTTTTAATCTTGAAAGCCGCTCCAGCGATTCTCCCTCCTGCCGCTCGTCACATCATATGTCAGCAATGACGAATACGGCCCCCCCCAGGGGAATCATTGCCTGAGGCAACGCCGTGATTGTAGGAATCCAGATTCGTCATTTTTGACATATGAAGAGGCTTGTGACGGGCGGGGGAAGCGCTGGAGCGGCTTTCAAGATTAAACGGTAAGTATTTTAACAAAATGTGTGAAATGTAAAGTTTGATGAATGAAAATGCCCCTGTTTTTAATAGGGTTTTCTTTTGCAAGATGTACCGAGTCCACGGATTCATCCTTACTTGTGGGATATTATCCTTCCCAACAGGAAGTGGCAAAGAGAGCACCACAGCAGAGCTGTCTATATAGCTCCCCCCTTAACTCCACCCCCCAGTCATTCTCTTTGCCGGCTCTAAGCAGGAAGGGTAAAGTGAAAGAGGTGTTAAACTGTTAGTTTTATTTTATCTGCAATCAAGAGTTTGTTATTTTTAAATGGTACCGGTGTTGTACTATTTACTCTCAGGCAGAACATAGATGAAGATTTCTGCCTGGAGGATGCTGATCTTAGCATTTGTTACTAAGGTCCACTGCTGTTCCCACAGAAGCTGAGGAGTACAGGAAAACTTCAGTGTGAGGAACGGTTTCTTGCTATACAGCAATGAGGTATGTTCAGTCATTTTTTCTGCAGAGACTGTGTTAACTCAGAAAGGCTGACAGTATCCCCATTAGGGGAAGGGTAAGCAGTAATCCTAGTTTCATAAGGGGCTTTACTAGCTTGCATAAAGGGCTAATCTCATGGGCACTCAGTTAGTATATGATATAGTAGGCAAACGTTTTTGTGTTCTGGGACTACTGTTTTTTTATTCTGATGGGACATCTTTTTTTTTTTAATAATTTTTATTGAGGTAAAATGACAGTCACAAATAGAAACTGCATATAGAAATATCATGGCAACATGCCCATTTGACATTCAGTAAATTTTACAGGGTGGATTGAACAGGCATGACCTTACAACTGTATAACCCGGACTTAACACAGTCCGAATGTGTAACTTCAAGCCATGGGCATTACCTCATTTTTACATAAGTGCATGGACAGAGGACAAATAAAACAGCTCTAAATATCTAGTTGGGTGCAAGCCCAAATTTACTAACCAAAATAAAACCTTGTGCAGGCTTGTGCTTGTCCTTGGAGTAGTCATCTCTAAAATAGGGGGGGGGGATACCTATATGAAGTCGCTGCAGATGCTGTCTTAGTAGGAAATGCTTTTAAGTTAAATTTGCCCCTTTTGGACCTCTAGGATAAGAAAAACACTACAGTGACATATAACATGTGGTTAGGGATACAGTAGCTGTACATTAAGCTGCACCAACCTATCATCTCTCTGAACAAGCTAAAGCCACTTTCAGCATTTTCTTTTATTCTTTAACAAAACAGCGATAGGAGGTTTTGTGGCATTATATGAAGATATGTAATTATATGCAGCTCGAAATCCATTATGTAAAGCATATCCCTATCTCAATGAACACATCTGCAGCACTTTTAAATGCTCAAGTAACCTTACGTGTGAAGGGGAGAGGCAGGGGCGAGAGCTTTTAAGCAGTTTTCTTGTGGTCTTGAGAACCCACGGACAGGCAGGGGAAAACCACCTATAGAATATTGACATTATGACAAAAATATGGAGCTAGGTAATATGGGGAAGTAAGTCCCTGTACAACATTCCAAGGAAGTAAAATACATAACCTACTAAGTACAGGTTAAGACATATGGACGCAAGTAGCATCTTCTACAGAACAAATTGTTAATCAGACCTGCAGCTATCTAGCGGCTACCAGTAACCTCCCATTCCACAAATAAAAATGAGAAATAAAAAGGTGCATTCTAGTTTAGACTGTGGGATTAAGCAAGTATAGGACTATAAACATGTAGGTGTAATGGCAAATTCCCAGGCAATAATCAGGTGTGAAGTAATGAGTTTCATGCTACCTAGGGAATGTTAAATGCAATAATTCTCTATTACAGAATGCACCAACAAGCTTTTAAGTTATCTAGGGAATAATAAACATATTTATAGCATATTCAATTTACATGGCTATGTACACTTAACTGGACAGTTAGAACAACAACAAATGTATTGTACCTGGTATATTAAGAAAGTTCCCAAGCTGCAGTCCCCCCACAATAACAAGCTACCATCTTGTAGTAGATATATCTCCCAAAAATCTAATTAAGGTTACCTAACAACTATATACTTATAGGGAGCCTGCAGCTCAGATTCCAAATAATTTTATAGGTCATTTGAAATAGTCTATCAGGCCCGGAGGCCATCATTAATATGTACATAAATCAGGAGTGGAGTACCATGAGACCGCAAGGCCATCGTTCTTATATGGGGAGATCCGGATTGGCAATGACGATACAGTCCCAGGCCTGATAGCAGAGGAAATACCAAAGTCAACCAATGCCACATCGGGCAACTATTTCCACAGGGAGGCCGGCCCACGGACTGCCTTTAATGTCTCCAAGAAGATCCGACTGCTCCGCTTGCCTACTCAGACTCAGAGTTCCCCTGCAGGGCCAGAGCTGTACAACATATTTCCAACCTTGTATGCGGCAAACCTCTCCAAGTGCGCAGGTGAGTATTTCCGGCATCTGCTGTACTTAGGTATGGGGTTCTCACCGCTAGCGACCTAGATTGGTCTGTAGTCCCAAATACTTCCGGGTAATTGTAAGACCCAGCTACATACCTGGGGAGCTCTCCTGGCTGACCGCGCGTCCCACTAGGCAGAATGATCCCTGATAGCGCTACGGGATGCACATTCTCCCCTTCCGTAGGGCCGGCCGTACCCCCCTGAATAGGGGCCAAAGTAGAAAGTAGGGAATCTTGACAGAAGCTTGTCAGCTCATAAACGGTTGAGAGTGGGATTAGACCCAATTGTGCAGCGCTGCTTAGACGGGTAGGATCTGCATTCACAGCTTTGCAGAGATTAGGTACATCCATGCTGGCGTGGGTGCTCTCCATGTGACCCAGAAGGCGGTCAAATTTTTTACACAGCGAGAGCTCGAAGTCAGCCATTAACTCTTGTATGACCTGCATAGCCTCCTCCATGGTTAATCTTGAGAAATGAATAGCAGTATGACAGCCAATACTACTTTACCCAGGGGTACGGGGGGGGGGGAGTTGACAGGTAGGCCGCCGCCTCCAACTTCAACGATCCAGTTCAGAAAACTGCCGGTGTCACATGGATAAAAGTTATGTCCTCAGGTTCAGCACAGACTTCTCCAGCTAGATATACCAGTCTCAATGTTAGGTGGGACCTTTAGTGTTAGGTAATCGGCGGATTCACCTTATTTTCTTAGCAGTCACTGAATTTGCGACCGATCATGGCCGCTGCCCGGACACGCCCCCGATGGGACATCTTTTTGAGGGTACACTTGGCTTATTTAGGGGTTTTATAACACACATGGCTTACAAACAGGGTTTGGTAGATTTGTGTAGGCCCCAGCAACATCGAGTAGAGATGGGCGGGGCCTATTTTCGCGCCTCAGTTGCGCATTTAGTTCATGCAGACAAGCAGCAAGCAACATCTCCAGAGGTCCTGGTATACTTCTGGGGCTTAATCGAAGCTTTATCCCCACATCGTTCCCTAAGGGCAGGTAGGGCCACAGCAGAGCTGTGGCAAGGTGCTGACAGTTTTTTTTACCGGTTTTGGAAATTTGTCAATCCGGTTTTCTCATTTGGGGGTTTATTGCTTATTTACTTGTGGTGCAATCTTACTAAAGCTTAGTGGGTATACTGTAAAAATTTCGGAAAATTTGAAGCAGTTTGTGTATGCCTTTTTTTCTCTTTAAGGCACAGTACCGTTTTTGAAAATTGTGTTTTTTTTTGTTTTGTTTTTTATTAAATAAAGTGTTTTCCAAGCTTGCTTGTCTCATTACTAGCCTGTTCAACATGTCTGACATTGAGGAAACTCATTGCTCAATTTGTTTAGAAGCCATTGTGGAATCCCCTCTTAGAATGTGTCCCACTTGTACTGATATGTCTATAAATTGCAAACAGCATATTTTGACTTATAAGAGTTTGGCATTGGATGATTCTCAGACAGAAGGAAATCAGGTTTTGCCATCTAGTTCTCCCCAAGTGTCACAACCAGTAACGCCCGCACAAGCGACGCCAAGTACTTCTAGTGAGTCTAATTCTTTCACCTTGCAAGATATGGCCTCAGTTATGAATACTACCCTCACAGAGGTTTTATCTAAACTGCCAGGGTTGCAAGGGAAGTGCAGTAGCTCTGGGTTAAGAACAAATGCTGAGACTTCTGACGCTTTAGTAGCCGTATCCAATATTCCCTTACAATGTTCTGAGGTAGGGATGAGGGATTTGCTATCTGAGGGAGAGATTTCTGATTCAGGAAGGATGTTCCCTCAGACAGATTCAGATATGACGGCATTTAAGTTTAAGCTAGAACACCTCCGCTTATTGCTCAGGGAGGTTTTAGTGACTCTGGATGATTGTGACCCTATTGTGGTCCCAGAGAAATTGTGTAAAATGGACAAATATTTAGAGGTTCCGGTTTACACTGATGTTTTTCCAGTCCCTAAGAGAATTTCTGACATTGTTACTAAGGAGTGGGATAGACCAGGTATTCCATTCGCTCCCCCTCCTGTTTTTAAGAAAATGTTTCCCATATCTGACACCATGAGGGACTCATGGCAGACGGTCCCTAAGGTGGAGGGAGCTATTTCTACTCTGGCTAAGCGTACAACTATACCTATTGAAGACAGTTGTGCTTTCATTGATCCTATGGATAAAAAATTAGAGGGTCTCCTAAAGAAAATTTTTGTTCATCAAGGTTTTCTTCTTCAACCTATAGCATGCATTGTTCCTGTAACCACTGCAGCTGCCTTTTGGTTTGAGGCTCCAGAAGAGGCTCTTCAGGTGGAGACCCCACTAGATGATATTCTGGATAGAATTAAGGCTCTTAAGCTAGCTAATTCTTTTATTACAGACGCCGCTTTTCATCTCGCTAAGTTAGCAGCAAAGAATTCAGGTTTTGCCATTTTAGCGTGTAGAGCGTTATGGCTTAAGTCCTGGTCGGCTGATGTGTCATCTAAATCTAAGCTTTTGACCATCCCTTTCAAAGGTAAGACCCTATTCGGGCCTGCTCTGAAAGAGATCATTTCAGACATCACTGGGGGGGAAGGGTCATGCCCTCTCTCAAGATAATTCAAATAAGTCAAGGACCAAACAAAACAATTTTCGTTCCTTTCGAAACGTCAAGGGTGGTCCCGCTTCCTCTTCCCCTGCTGCAAAGCAAGAGGGGAACTTTGCTCAATCCAAGCCAACCTGGAGACCTAACCAGGCTTGGAACAAGGGTTAACAGGCCAAAAAGCCTGCTGCTGCCACTAAGACAGCATGAAGGGGTAGCACCCGATCCGGGACCGGATCTAGTAGGGGGCAGGCTCTCTCTCTTTGCTCAGGCCTGGGCAAGAGACATTCAGGACTCCTGGGCCGTAGAAATTGTAACCCAGGGGTATCTCCTAGATTTCAAAGATTCTCCTCCAAGAGGGAGATTCCATTTTTCTCAATTGTCTGTAAACCAGACAAAAAGAGAGGCGTTCTTACGCTGTGTAGACGACCTTTTTACCATGGGAGTGATCTGCCCAGTTCCGAAAGCAGAACAGGGACAAGGTTTCTACTCCAATCTGTTTGTGGTTCCCAAGAAAGAGGGAACCTTCAGACCAGTTCTAGATCTCAAGATCCTAAACCAATTCCTAAGAGTTCCATCCTCCAAGATGGAGACCATTCGGACTATTTTACCAATGATCCAGGAGGGTCAATATATGACCACGGTGGATTTAAAGGATGCGTATCTACACATTCCTATCCACAAAGATCATCACCAGTTCCTCAGGTTTGCCTTTCTGGACAGGCATTACCAGTTTGTGGCTCTTCCCTTCGGGTTGGCCACGGCGCCAAGAATCTTCACATGGTGCTAGGGTCCCTTCTGGCGGTCCTAAGGCCGCGGGCATAGCAGTGGCGCCTTATCTAGACGACATCCTAATTCAAGCATCGACTTTCCAACTAGCCAAGTCTCACACGGACTTAGTGTTCGCCTTTCTAAGATCTCATGGGTGGAAGGTGAACGTGAAAAAGAGTTCTCTTATTCCTCTCACAAGAGTTCCATTCCTGGGAACTCTGATAGATTCGGTGGACATGGAAATTTTTCTGACGGAGGTCAGAAAATCAAAGATTTTAACCACCTGCCGAGCTCTTCATTCCATTCCTCAACCATCAGTGGCTCAGTGTATGGAGGTAATCGGACTTATGGTAGCGGCAATGGACATAGTTCCGTTTGCTCGCTTGCATCTCAGACCACTGCAATTATGCATGCTCAAACAGTGGAATGGGGATTATGCAGATTTATCTCCTCAGATAAATCTGGATCAAGAGACCAAAGACTCTCTTCTTTGGTGGCTGTCACAAGATCACCTGTCCCGGGGAATGTGTGTCCGCAGGCCAGCGCGGGTTATAGTGACGACGGACGCCAGCCTACTGGGCTGGGGTGCAGTCTGGAATTCCCTGAAAGCACAGGGTTTGTGGACTCAGAAGGAGGCCCTCTTTCCAATAAATATTCTGGAATTAAGAGCGATATTCAATGCTCTACAGGCGTGGCCTCAGCTGGCTTCGGCCGTATTCATCAGATTTCAGTCGGACAACATCACGACTGTAGCTTATATTAATCATCAAGGGGGAACAAGGAGTTCCTTGGCGATAGTGGAAGTTTCAAGGATAATCCGATGGGCAGAGACTCACTCTTGCCATCTATCAGCGATCTATATCCCAGGGGTAGAGAACTGGGAGGCAGATTTTCTTAGTTGTCAGACTTTTCATCCGGGGGAGTGGGAGCTCCATCCGGAGGTGTTTGCTCAACTGGAGATTGTTGTTCCTTCTCTGTGTCCTAATCCTTCTTCTAAAAAGGAACGTTTATTGCACAACTTGGACGTGGTTCGTGCTTTGAAGTTCTATTTGCAGGCAACCAAAGATTTTCGTCAAACATCTTCTTTGTTGTCTATTCTGGAAAACGTAGGGGTCAAAAGGCTACGGCTACCTCTCTTTCCTTTTGGCTGAAAAGCATCATCCGTTTGGCTTATGAGACTGCTGGACAGCAGCCTCCTGAAAGAATTACTGCTCACTCTACTAGAGCGGTGGCTTCCACATGGGCTTCTAAAAATGATGCTTCTGTTGAACAGATTTGTAAGGCTGCGACTTGGTCTTCGCTTCATACCTTTTCCAAATTTTACAAATTTGCTTTTTTTTTTTAGGTTCCTGTCTTGTCCCTCCCTTCATCCGTGTCCTAAAGCTTTGGTATTGGTATCCCACAAGTAAGGATGAATCCGTGGACTCGGTACATCTTGCAAAAGAAAACAAAATTTATGCTTACCTGATAAATTTCTTTCTTTTGCGATGTACCAAGTCCACGGCCCGCCCTGTCTATTCAAGACAGATAGAATTTTTTATTGAAAACTTCAGTCACCTCTGCACCTTATAGTTTCTCCTTTTTCTTCCTTGGCCTTCGGTCGAATGACTGGGGGGTGGAGTTAAGGGGGGAGCTATATAGACAGCTCTGCTGTGGTGCTCTCTTTGCCACTTCCTGTTGGGAAGGATAATAACCCACAAGTAAGGATGAATCCGTGGACTCGGTACATCGCAAAAGAAAGAAATTTATCAGGTAAGCATAAATTTTGTTTTTAAAAACCGGGCACCGATTCATCAAACTTGACATTCACTTTAATTTCATTTACACTGAGAATTTGCTATTTATTAAAACAATAATTTTACATTTACCAAAATCTCGCCCAGGAACCACTGAGTCTGGCAAAAGATGAAACATGAAACTACTTAAACCTTTTAATAATGGTGACTTACCAAACAGAAAATATTAATTAGAATGGACTATAAATACATTTGTAAATCTAATTAATTTTTTTTTTTTGTTTAGAATTAATAATTTGTCTAAAGAATATATCTCTGAAGGAATGGCATTTTTGAAAATAAAATATATTGCTTTCTGGAGATGCTGTTAAGTTAGCAATGAAAAGTGACTTCTAATATTCTAAGAGATTAAAGCTCCTAGGATTGCAAATGTGAATTTATTGACTTATTTAATGTCACAGTGCTGCTTGATTAGTTTCAGAGAAACAAGTTCTGTTCAAAAACACCACCCATTTAATGCAATAATACTCGTTTCCTTTAACCATACAAAATATTATTTTATTGCTTAGTTCATTTTAATACACTTGGTTTTTAGCAATTAAAATCTAAAGAAATTTCACAGTACAAACTATTTTTGTTAGACTTGTATAAAGTGCAATTGCATGAGTATAAAACATATCAAACACAAAATGTTTCTTTCATGATTACGATAGAGAATACAATTTCAAACATCATTCCAATTTGCTTTATTCTTCAGATATCTTTTGTTAAAGAAATAGCAAAGCACATGTGTGAGACTATCACATTGAGGCATCTGTGCAACCACCAAGCAGCATCTATTTAGATATGCTTTTCAACAAAGGATATCAAGAGAATGAAACAAATTAGATATTAAAAATACATTGGAAAGTTGTATACAATTATATGCTCTTTCTAAATCATGAAAGCAAACATTTGGGTTTTATGTCCCTTTTAAAATGTAAAAATAAAATGTTATATGTTAGAGCATTTTTTTTTTCTATTTTCACTATCTTTTGGTATGTGTTAGTTAATTACGCTGTCAAAATCTTGCACACAATACTTTCTTTGGTTCACTGGACAGATTCTTATCTAGGGTATATGTGCTAGGCATTTGCGAGGATCCGAATGCGGCTCTTCCCGGAATTTGGCTCTATTCGGAGCCAGTTTTATTTTTCTGAAAGGGCAACACACTACAATCTGTGCAAATCAAGATCTTAGTGTGTAGCTTCAAAAAGAACAAAATCCTGCGAGCACCTAAATGTGTAATTGAATTGAACATTGGATTTTTTTTCTCATTCTTTTTACTATTTGATACATTTATAATTTTCTTCCTTTAAAGTGAATGTAAATTTTGATTAACCAGTGCCCGGTTTTTAATAATCCTGTTAAAAACAGGGGCACTTTCATTCATCAAACTTTACATTTCACTGGTTTTGTTAAAATACTTACCTTTTCTTAGTGAAAGCCGCTCCAGCACTTCCCCTGCCCGTCGCAAGGCTTTTCCTACGTCAGAAATTACAATCTCGGCCTTCCTCCAATCACGGCATTGCTTCAGGCAATGTTTCCCCCGGGGGGAGGGGGAGCCATGATTGGAGGATGCCGGAATCGTCATTGCTGATGTATGAAGAGGCTTGCAACGGGCTGGAGAAGTGCTGGAGCGGCTTTCAAGAAAAGGTAAGTATTTTAACAAAAGCAGGAAAATGTAAAGTTTGATTATATATATATATATATATATATATATATTTCTTTTGCAAGATGTACCGAGTCCACGGTTTCATCCTTACTTTTGGGATATTATCCTTCCTAACAGGAAGTGGCAAAGAGAGCACCCACAGCAGAGCTGTCTATATAGCTCCCCCCTTAACTCCACCCCCCAGTCATTCTCTTTGCCGGCTCTAAGCAGGAAGGGTAAAGTGAAAGAGGTGATAAACTGTTAGTTTTTATTTTCTTCAAGCAAGAGTTTTTTATTTTAAAATGGTACCAGTGTGTACTATTTACTCTCAGGCAGGAGATGGATGAAGATTTCTGCCTAGAGGATGATGATCTTAGCATTTGTAACTAAGGTCCAATGCTGTTCCCACAGAGGCTGAGGAGTACAGGAAACGTCAGTGTGAGGAACGGTTTCATGCTATACAGCAATGAGGTATGTTCAGTAATTTTTTCTGGAGAGACTGATATTTCAGAAAGGCTGACAGTATCCCCATGAGGGTAAGCAGTAATCCTAGACTTATAGTGGCATTACTAAGCTTGCATAAAGGGCTAAAATTATGGTTGACACTCAGTTTGAATGATATTAACAAACAGTTGTGTGTACTCGGAGTGCTTTTAATAAACTTTTCAGGGACAACTGTATTGAGGGTACACTTGGCTTTTTGGGGTTTTAGAACCCACATGGCTGGTAAAAACGATTGGTGTGTTTTTTTTGGAGGCCTTAGAAACATCGAGTGAGATGGGCGGGGCCTAATTTTGTGCCTCAGTTGCACAGTTTTCTCTTGACAAGCAGCAAGCTACAACACCGGAGGGTCCTGGTGAACTTTTTGGGCCAAAACAAAGCTTTATCCCCACATTTCCTATCCCTAAGGGCAGGTAGGAGCCACAGCAGAGCTGTGGCAAGGTGCTGAAAGGGTTTTTTCCGGTTTTTGGCACTTTGTCAATACGGTTTCCATATTTAGGGGTTAAATGTTTCATTTGCTTGTGGTGCAATCTTACTAAAGCTTATTGAATCTGCTGTAAACATTTCGAAAAGTTTGATGTATTTTTAAGCAGTTTTGCAGATTGTGTATGCCTTTTTTTTCTCTTAAAGGCACAGTACCATTTTTAAAATTGTTGTTTTTTCATTCCATTCCTCCGTCAGTGGCTCAGTGTATGGAGGTAATCGGACTAATGGTAGCAGCAATGGACACAGTTCCGTTTGCTCGCTTACATCTCAGACCACTGCAACTATGCATGCTCAGACAGTGGAATGGGGATTATGCAGATTTATCTCCTCAGATAAATCTGGATCAGGAGACCAGAGATTCTTTTCTTTGGTGGTTGTCACAGGATCACCTGTCCCAGGGAATGTGTCTCCGTGGGTTATAGTGACGACGGACGCCAGCCTACTGGGCTGGGGTGCAGTCTGGAATTCCCTGAAAGCACAGGGTTTGTGGACTCAGGAGGAGGCCCTCCTACCGATAAATATTCTAGAATTAAGAGCGATATTCAATGCTCTTCAGGCGTGGCCTCAGCTGGCTTCGGCCAGATTAATCAGATTTCAGTCAGACAACATCACGACACTGGCTTATATCAATCATCAGGGGGGAACAAGGAGTTCCTTAGCTTTGATAGAAGTTTCCAGAATAATCCGATGGGCAGAGATTCACTCTTGCCATCTATTAGCAATCTATATCCCAGGGGTAGAGAACTGGGAGGCGGATTTTCTAAGTCGTCAGACTTTTCATCCGGGGGAGTGGGAACTCCATCCGGAGGTGTTTTCTCAACTGGTTCTGCTATGGGGCACACCAGAATTGGATCTGATGGCGTCTTGTCAGAACGCCAAACTTCCTTGTTACGGGTCCAGGTCAAGGGATCCTCAGGCAGTACTGATAGATGCTCTAGCAGTACCCTGGTCGTTCAACCTGGCTTATGTGTTTCCACCATTCCCTCTCCTTCCACGTCTGATTGCCAGAATCAAACAGGAGAGAGCTTCGATGATTTTGATAGCACCTGCGTGGCCACGCAGGACTTGGTATACAGACCTGGTGGACATGTCATCTCTGCCACCATGGACTCTGCCACTGAGACAGGACCTTCTGATTCAAGGTCCGTTCAAGCATCCAAATCTAATTTCTCTGCAACTGACTGCTTGGAGATTGAACGTTTGATTTTATCAAAGCGGGGTTTCTCTGAGTCGGTCATAGATACCTTGATTCAGGCTCAAAAGTCACCAGGAAAATCTATCATAAGATATGGCGTAAATATCTTTTTTGGTGCAAATCCAAAGGCTACTCATGGAGTAAGATCAGGATTCCTAGAATTTTGTCCTTTCTCCAAGAGGGATTGGAGAAGGGATTGTCAGCTAGTTCCTTAAAAGGGCAGATATCTGCTTTGTCTATTCTATTGCACAAGCGTCTGGCAGATGTCCCAGACGCTCGAGCTTTCTGTCAGGCTTTAGTTAGAATCAAGCCTGTGTTTAAACCTGTTGCTCCGCCATGGAGTCTGAATTTAGTTCTTAAAGTTCTTCAGGGGGTTCCGTTTGAACCCATGCATTCCATAGATATTAAGCTTCTATCTTGGAAAGTTCTGTTTCTAGTTGCTATCTCTTCAGCTCAAAGAGTTTCTGAACTATCTGCATTACAATGTGACTCGCCTTATCTTGTTTTCCATGCTGATAAGGTGGTTTTGCGTACCAAACCTGGGTTCCTCCCTAAGGTTGTTACAAACAGGAATATCAATCAGGAAATTGTTGTTCCTTCTCTGTGTCCTAATCCTTCTTCTAAGAAGGAACGTCTGTTGCACAACTTGGACGTGGTTCGTGCTTTGAAGTTTTATTTGCAGGCAACCAAAGATTTTCGTCAAATAGGTTTCAAAACGTATCCCCCCAGGGGCAGGTTCCTCCTGTCAAACATCTCTTCAAGACCAGAAAAGAGAGACGCCTTCCTGGGGTGTGTGAGGGATCTCTCATCTCTCAAAGTAATCGTCCCAGTCCCTCCGGCAGAAAGAGGTCTGGGGTATTATTCAAACCTTTTCGTGGTCCCAAAAAAGGAGGGCACATTTCGTCCAATACTGAACCTAAAGGCCCTGAACAAGTTTTTGTCAGTTCCATCGTTCAAGATGGAGACGATCAGGTCAATTTTGCCCCTGGTTCAAGAGGGACAATTCATGACGACTATAGATCTGAAGGATGTTTACCTTCATGTTCCAATCCACACGGATCACTTCAAATTTCTAAGGTTCGCCTTCCTGGGCCAGCACTTCCAGTTTGTGGCCCTTCCGTTTGGTCTAGCGACCGCCCCAAGAATCTTTACAAAGGTTCTGGAAGCTCTTCTCCCAGTAGCGTGAGCCAGAGGGATTGCAGTGGCACCATATCTGGACGATATCCTGGTCCAGGCTCCATCCTACAGTTTGGCGGTGGATCACTCGAGAGCTCTTCTCCTTCGGTCCCACGGGTGGAAGATAAACAAAGGAAAAAGTTAATTGGTCCCCAGCAAAAGGGTGGAGTTCCTGGGTACGATAATAGATTCTTCAGCAATGAAGATATTTTTGACAGATCAGAGACGTTGCAAGCTTGTGTCAAACTGTCTAGCTCTTCAGACATCCTCCAGGACATCTGTGGCCAGGTGTATGGAGGTAATCGGGCTCATGGTATCCAGCATAGATGTCATTCCATTCACCAGGTTCCATCTCAGACCTCTTCAGCATGTGCTTGTTGAGACAATGGAATGGCGATCATTCAGATTTATCCCAACAGATATCTCTGGGCAGACTGGAGAGAGTCCCTGTCTTGGTGGACCTGACAGGGGCAGTTGTCTCCGGGGACATCCTTCCTGAGACCATCCTGGGAGATTGTAACCACGGATGCGAGTCTATCAGGATGGGGAGCTGTTTGGGGTCCCAGAAGGGTACAAGGCAGATGGACTCAAGAAGAATCGAGTTTACCTATAAATATTTTGGAACTTCGAGTGATATTCAATGCTCTGAGGGTGTGGCCCCCTCTGGGGTTGTCCTAATTCATCATATTCCAATCGGACAACATTACCTTGGTGGTTTATATAAACCACCAGGGGGGGACGAGAAGCTCCCTAGCAATGAGCGAAGTGTCTCAGATTCTGGAATGGGCAGAGACTCTCAGCAATCCACATTCCGGGTGTGGACAAATGGGCAGCGGATTTTCTGAGCAGACAGACGTTTCATTCAGGGGAATAGTCTCTCCACCCCGAGGTGTTTGCGGAGATCTGCAGCAGATGGGGAAGCCAGAGATGGATCTCATGGCGTCCAGACTCAATTGCAAACTACCCAAATACGGGTCTCGATCGAGGGATCCCCTGGCGGAACTGATAGACGCCTTGGCAGTACCCTGGGACTTTAACCTAATTTACAAATTTCCACCGTTGCCTCTTCTACCTCGAGTAGTGGCCCGCATCAAGCAGGAGCAAGTTTTGGCTATTCTGATTGCTCCGTCGTGGTCACGGAGGATGTGGTTTGCGGATCTAGTGGCGATGTCGTCATATCCGCCGTGGAAGTTACCTTGTTGCAAAGATCTACTAGTTCAAGGTCCTTTTCTACATCAAAATCTCGATTCTCTGAGGCTGCGTGTAGATTGAACACTTAGTCTTAGCCGGGATTTTCGGAAAAAGTGATTGTCACTCTCGTTCAGGCCATGAAGCCGGTCACTTGAAGCATCTACCACAAGGTGTGGAGGACCGAGGATATACCTGGCATAAGGTTAGGGTATTCAAGATTTTGGCCTTTCTCCAGGACGGTCTGGATAAGGGTCTTGCCGCCAGTTCCCTAAGGGGACAGATCTCGGCTTTATCTGTACTGTTGCATAAGAACCTTGCGGAGCTTCCTGACATTCAGTCCTTTGTTCAGGCTCTGGTTAGGATCTGGCCTTTCTTTAGGAATCCTGCTCCTCCTTGGAGCTTAAACTTGGTTCTGAAGGTTTTGCAGAGGGCTCCTTTTGAGGCTATGCATGCCCTTGACATTAAGGTTCTTTCATGGAAAGTCCTACTATTACTGGCTATTGCTTCGACATGCAGAGTCTCTGAGTTGGCGGCCTTGCAATGTGAGCCTCCCTACTTAGCTTTTCATGCTGATAAGGCTGTTCTTCGCACTGGATTGGGATTCCTTCCCAAGGTGGTGTTGAGTTGTAACATCAATCAGGAAAAAGTAGTTCCTTTTTTGTGTCCTAACCCTTCTTCGAAGGAGAGGTTACTTCATAATCTGGACGTGGTTCGGGCTTTGAAGTTTTATCTTCAGGCTACAAAGGAGTTCAGACAGACTTCGTCCTTATTTATTGTGTATTCAGAGAAGCGCAGGGGGTAAAGGGCCTCTGCCACATCTCTATCTTTTTGGTTGAGGAGTATGATCTGTCTGGCATATGAGACAGCGGGACACAAGCCTCCTCAGATGATTACGGCTCACTCAACTAGAGCTGTGGCCTCTTCTTGGGCCTTTAAGAATGAGGCCTCTATGGAGCAGATTTGTAAGGCGGCCACCTGGTCTTCCTTACATACTTTTGCAAAATGTTATAAATTTGACGTTTTTGCTTTGGCGGAAGCAGCTTTTGGGAGAAAGGTTCTGCAGCCTGTAGTACCCTCAGTATAGGAAATAATGCAAAAGTTATCGGCACCAATTTACTCCCCAAAAGGTCTGCTTGCATATATATCAGTTATTGTTGCCACCGGTAAAAAAACACTTATAAATCCAGTGTAGGAAAGCCGACTTGGTCCGCTCCTTCACCAATCACCTCCGCTTCAAGGTTCTAATTCCGGTAATAACGTTCTCAGTTGATACAGCCATACCTCTCAAAGCCTTCAGAGCTCACCAGCACCATGGGACCAAACTCCGCTGATGTATTCCTGAACGCGGACCACAGTTCACACTGCTCCGCTTAGTTTTGCTCGGTCTTCTAGGTCTCGAGGTATCTCAGCGTCTGACGTCACAGGATCAGTTCCCCCGGCACTCTGGTTCTCGCGAGAGGTGAGTAGGCTATGCTTACAGGAAAAACACCTTGACCTCCGTGCTAATCCTTCGTTTCAAATAGCATACAGGGATCAAGAAAGCACTGGTAGTCGGTCGGATGTTCAGAAAGATTTATTTGAAGGAAATTAAAAAGTTCATAAATGGACAAAACTATTTCCCATGACAAGTGAGAGGTGTTTGTTCCACCCCAAGGACTGCTTGCTGACGTGTTTCGGCTCCACAGGCTGTAATCGTAGCCTGTGGAGCCGAAATGAGTCAGCAAGCAGTCCTTGGGGTGAAACAAACACCTCTCACTTGTCATGGGAAATAGTTTTGTCCATTTATGAACTTTTAAATTTTCTTAAAATAAATCTTTCTGAACATCCGACTGACTACCAGTGCATCCTTGATCCATGTACCCTCAGTATAGGGTCCACCTCTTTTTACCCTCCCGTTTTTTTTTTCCATTCAGTGTCCTCTAGAGCAGCGGTCGCCAACCAGTGGTCCGTGGACCACTGGTGGTTCACGAGAAGATGTTGGTGGTCCTTGACACCATCAAGCAGGAATTAGTCTCCTCTGATGGTGTCACCCCCGTTGCGCCACAACTCTCAACAGTGCCTGGCTGGACATCAGTTAAATTGCAATCTCCATAAGCACCTTGCGTAGTACTGCGCAACTTGCGTAGATGGATTGTATTTTTAACTTATCCCGCCCGCCACACTGCTCAGAGGAAGATGCTTCCATTCTAAAGCCAGCAGAGGTTGGTATAGTCTTGGCTTGAAATAGTGGAATTAAAGTATATAAAAAAAGAAAAAGAATTCTCTTTTATTTGATTTATTTTCTTCCCTTTGCCTGTCTCTTTGTAGTAGTTTTTCTAATTTTGTCTTCCTCCCCTTCATTTTCTTTTTCTTCTGTTAAGTGTGATCAGTCCACGGGTCATCATTACTTCTGGGATATTACTCCTCCCCAACAGGAAGTGCAAGAGGATTCACCCAGCAGAGCTGCATATAGCTCCTCCCCTCTACGTCACTCCCAGTCATTCTCTTGCACCCAACGACTAGATAGGATGTGTGAGAGGACTATGGTGATTATACTTAGTTTTATATCTTCAATCAAAAGTTTGTTATTTTAAAATAGCACCGGAGTGTGTTATTACCTCTCTGGCAGAGTTTGAAGAAGAATCTACCAGAGTTTTGCTATGATTTTAGCCGGAGTAGTTAAGATCATATTGCTGTTCTCGGCCATCTGAGGAGTGAGGTAAACTTCAGATCAGGGGACAGCGGGCAGATGAATCTGCATAGAGGTATGTAGCAGTTTTTATTTTCTGACAATGGAATTGATGAGAAAATCCTGCCATACCGATATAATGTCATGTATGTATACTTTACACTTCAGTATTCTGGGGAATGGTACTTCACTAGAATTACACTGTAAGAAATACATAAAGCTGTTTAATAACTAGAGACTATGTTTAACGTTTTTGCTGGAATGTAAAATCGTTTTCATTTGCTGAGGTACTGTGTGAATAAATGTTTGGGCACTATTTTTCCACTTGGCAGTTGCTTAATCTGTTTTTCTGACAGTTTCTGTTCTCCCTCACTGCTGTGTGTGAGGGGGAGGGGCCGTTTTTTGGCGCTTTTTCTATGCATCAAATATTTCAGTCAGCAACTCATTGTATTCCCTGCATGATCCGGTTCATCTCTACAGAGCTCAGGGGTCTTCAAAACTTATTTTGAGGGAGGTAATTTCTCTCAGCAGAGCTGTGAGAATTATAGTTTGACTGAGATAAAAAACGTTTATTCTGTAATTTGTTTCCTGCTTTCAGAATTTGTTATCTTTGCTAATGGGATTAAACCTTTGCTAAAGTTGTGTTGTTTACAAGGATTGAGGCTATAACTGTTTCAATTTATTAATTTTCAACCGTCATAGATCTTCTGTGCTTCTTAAAGGCACAGTACGTTTTAATATTATTCTAATTGAATTGTATTTCCAAGTTGCAAGTTTATTTGCTAGTGTGTTAAACATGTCTGATTCAGAGGATGATACCTGTGTCATTTGTTGCAATGCCAAAGTGGAGCCCAATAGAAATTTATGTACTAACTGTATTGATGCTACTTTAAATAAATGTCAATCTGTACAAATTGAACAAATTTCACCAAACAACGAGGGGAGAGTTATGCCGACTAACTCGCCTCACGTGTCAGTACCTACATCTCCCGCTCAGAGGGAGGTGCGTGATATTGTAGCGCCGAGTACATCTGGGCGGCCATTACAAATCACATTACAGGATATGGCTACTGTTATGACTGAGGTTTTGGCTAAATTACCAGAACTAAGAGGTAAGCGTGATCACTCTGGGGTGAGAACAGAGTGCGCTGATAATATGAGGGCCATGTCAGACACTGCGTCACAGGTGGCAGAACATGAGGACGGAGAACTTCATTCTGTGGGTGACAGTTCTGATCCAAACAGACTGGATTCAGATATTTCAAATTTTAAATTTAAACTGGAAAACCTCCGTGTATTACTAGGGGAGGTGTTAGCGGCTCTGAATGATTGTAACACAGTTGCAATACCAGAGAAAATGTGTAGGTTGGATAAATATTTTGCGGTACCGACGAGTACTGAGGTTTTTCCTATACCTAAGAGACTTACTGAAATTGTTACTAAGGAGTGGGATAGACCCGGTGTGCCGTTCTCACCCCCTCCGATATTTAGAAAAATGTTTCCAATAGACGCCACCACAAGGGACTTATGGCAAACGGTCCCTAAGGTGGAGGGAGCAGTTTCTACCTTAGCTAAGCGTACCACTATCCCGGTGGAGGATAGCTGTGCTTTTTCAGATCCAATGGATAAAAAGTTAGAGGGTTACCTTAAGAAAATGTTTGTTCAACAAGGTTTTATATTGCAACCCCTTGCATGCATTGCGCCGATCACGGCTGCAGCGGCATTCTGGATTGAGTCTCTGGAAGAGAACATTGGTTCAGCTACTCTGGACGACATTACGGACAGGCTTAGAGTCCTTAAACTATCTAATTCATTCATTTCGGAGGCCGTAGTACATCTTACTAAACTTACGGCGAAGAATTCAGGATTCGCCATTCAGGCACGCAGGGCGCTGTGGCTAAAATCCTGGTCAGCTGATGTTACTTCTAAGTCTAAATTGCTTAATATACCTTTCAAAGGGCAGACCTTATTCGGGCCCGGGTTGAAAGAGATTATCGCTGACATTACAGGAGGTAAAGGCCATGCCCTGCCTCAGGACAAAGCCAAAGCCAAGACTAGACAGTCTAATTTTCGTTCCTTTCGTAATTTCAAAGCAGGAGCAGCATCAACTTCCTCTGCACCAAAACAGGAAGGAGCTGTTGCTCGCTACAGACAAGGCTGGAAACCTAACCAGTCCTGGAACAAGGGCAAGCAGACTAGGAAACCTGCTGCTGCCCCTAAAACAGCATGAATTGAGGGCCCCCGATCCGGGATCGGATCTAGTGGGGGGCAGACTTTCTCTCTTCGCCCAGGCTTGGGCAAGAGATGTTCAGGATCCCTGGGCGCTAGAGATAATATCTCAGGGATACCTTCTGGACTTCAAATACTCTCCTCCAAGAGAGAGATTTCATCTGTCAAGATTGTCAACAATCCAGACAAAGAAAGAGGCGTTTCTACGCTGCGTACAAGAGCTCTTGTTAATGGGAGTAATCCATCCAGTTCCACGATCGGAACAGGGACAGGGGTTTTACTCAAATCTGTTTGTGGTTCCCAAAAAAGAGGGAACTTTCAGACCAATCCTGGACTAAAAGATCCTAAACAAATTCCTAAGAGTTCCATCGTTCAAGATGGAGACTATTCGGACAATTTTACCTATGATCCAAGAGGGTCAATACATGACCACTGTAGATTTAAAAGATGCTTACCTTCACATACCGATTCACAAAGATCATTATCGGTACCTAAGGTTTGCCTTCCTAGACAGGCATTACCAGTTTGTGGCTCTTCCATTCGGATTGGCTACAGCTCCAAGAATCTTCACAAAGGTTCTGGGTGCTCTTCTGGCGGTACTAAGACCGCGGGGAATCTCGGTAGCTCCATACCTAGACGACATTCTGATACAAGCTTCAAGCTTTCAAACTGCCAAGTCTCATACAGAGTTAGTGCTGGCATTTCTAAGGTCACATGGATGGAAGGTGAACGAAAAGAAAAGTTCACTCGTTCCACTCACAAGAGTTCCCTTCCTGGGGACTCTTATAGATTCTGTAGAAATGAAGATTTACCTGACAGAGGACAGGCTAACAAGACTTCAAAGTGCTTGCCGCACCCTTCATTCCATTCAACACCCGTCAGTGGCTCAATGCATGGAGGTAATCGGCTTAATGGTAGCGGCAATGGACATAGTACCCTTTGCACGCTTACACCTCAGACCACTGCAACTGTGCATGCTAAGTCAGTGGAATGGGGATTACTCAGACTTATCCCCTTCTCTGAATCTGGATCAAGAGACCAGAAATTCTCTTCTATGGTGGCTTTCTCGGCCACATCTGTCCAGGGGGATGCCATTCAGCAGACCAGACTGGACAATTGTAACAACAGACGCCAGCCTTCTAGGTTGGGGTGCCGTCTGGAATTCTCTGAAGGCTCAGGGACAATGGAGTCAGGAGGAGAGTCTCCTGCCAATAAACATTCTGGAATTGAGAGCAGTTCTCAATGCCCTCCTGGCTTGGCCCCAGTTGACAACTCGGGGGTTCATCAGGTTTCAGTCGGACAACATCACGACTGTAGCTTACATCAACCATCAGGGAGGGACAAGAAGCTCCCTAGCTATGATGGAAGTATCAAAGATAATTTGCTGGGCAGAGTCTCACTCTTGCCACCTGTCAGCAATCCACATCCCGGGAGTGGAGAACTGGGAGGCGGATTTCTTAAGTCGTCAGACTTTTCATCCGGGGGAGTGGGAACTTCATCCGGAGGTCTTTGCCCAAATACTTCGACGTTGGGGCAAACCAGAGATAGATCTCATGGCGTCTCGACAGAACGCAAAGCTTCCTCGTTACGGGTCCAGATCCAGGGATCCAGGAGCAGTCCTGATAGATGCTCTGACAGCACCTTGGGACTTCAGGATGGCTTACGTGTTTCCACCCTTCCCGTTGCTTCCTCGATTGATTGCCAGAATCAAACAAGAGAGAGCATCAGTGATTCTAATAGCACCTGCGTGGCCACGCAGGACTTGGTATGCAGACCTGGTGGACATGTCATCCTGTCCACCTTGGTCTCTACCTCTGAAACAGGACCTTCTGATACAGGGTCCCTTCAAACATCAAAATCTAACTTCTCTGAAGCTGACTGCTTGGAAATTGAACGCTTGATTTTATCAAGACGTGGATTTTCTGAGTCAGTTATTGATACCTTAATACAGGCTAGGAAACCTGTTACCAGAAAGATTTACCATAAGATATGGCGTAAATACCTATATTGGTGTGAATCCAAAGGTTACTCTTGGAGTAAGGTTAGGATTCCTAGGATATTGTCTTTTCTACAAGAAGGTTTAGAAAAGGGTTTATCTGCTAGTTCATTAAAGGGACAGATCTCAGCTCTGTCCATTCTGTTACACAAACGTCTGTCAGAAGTTCCTGACGTCCAGGCTTTTTGTCAGGCTTTGGCCAGAATTAAGCCTGTGTTTAAAACTGTTGCTCCACCATGGAGTTTAAACCTTGTTCTTAATGTTTTACAGGGCGTTCCGTTTGAACCCCTTCATTCCATTGATATAAAGTTGTTATCTTGGAAAGTTCTATTTTTAATGGCTATTTCCTCGGCTCGAAGAGTCTCTGAATTATCAGCCTTACATTGTGATTCTCCTTATTTGATTTTTCATTCGGATAAGGTAGTCCTGCGTACTAAACCTGGGTTCTTACCTAAGGTAGTTACTAACAGGAATATCAATCAAGAGATTGTTGTTCCTTCTTTATGCCCAAATCCTTCTTCAAAGAAGGAACGTCTACTGCACAACCTGGATGTAGTCCGTGCTCTAAAATTTTACTTACAGGCAACTAAGGAATTTCGACAAACGTCTTCTCTGTTTGTCATTTACTCTGGGCAGAGGAGAGGTCAAAAAGCTTCCGCTACCTCTCTTTCTTTTTGGCTTCGTAGCATAATTCGTTTAGCTTATGAGACTGCTGGACAGCAGCCTCCTGAAAGAATTACAGCTCATTCTACTAGAGCTGTGGCTTCCACTTGGGCCTTCAAGAATGAGGCCTCTGTTGAACAGATTTGCAAGGCTGCAACTTGGTCTTCGCTTCATACTTTTTCCAAATTTTACAAATTTGACACTTTTGCTTCATCGGAGGCTATTTTTGGGAGAAAGGTTCTTCAGGCAGTGGTTCCTTCTGTATAAAGAGCCTGCCTATCCCTCCCGTCATCCGTGTACTTTTGCTTTGGTATTGGTATCCCAGAAGTAATGATGACCCGTGGACTGATCACACTTAACAGAAGAAAACATAATTTATGCTTACCTGATAAATTCCTTTCTTCTGTAGTGTGATCAGTCCACGGCCCGCCCTGTTTTTAAGGCAGGTAAATATTTTTTAATTTATACTCCAGTCACCACTTCACCCTTGGCTTTTCCTTTCTCGTTGGTCCTTGGTCGAATGACTGGGAGTGACGTAGAGGGGAGGAGCTATATGCAGCTCTGCTGGGTGAATCCTCTTGCACTTCCTGTTGGGTAGGAGTAATATCCCAGAAGTAATGATGACCCGTGGACTGATCACACTACAGAAGAAAGGAATTTATCAGGTAAGCATAAATTATGTTTTTTTCTTTATTAAATATTAATTACTTTTCATTCTAATAATTTCCCCGCGCACAAAGCCATTGCACCTGAATTTCACTAATTGCCATCCAGCTGATCAGCCATATCCCACCAGTATTATAGTAATTGCCAGTAACATCAGTCGTTAGCTCGCATCCATATTGAGAGCTTTCTGATATAAACTTAACCCCTTAATGACCACAATGTACCCTGTATGTCACTGGTCGTTAAGGGTTTTTTAAGGACATAATAGCACAAGTCTAGCAAGAACAAGCTATTAATGCCCTCCCTCCAGCAGGCTTTGTGGAATAGAGCAGTCTCAACGCTGGTGGCAAGACCACACTATAAAACAATCAAGTCCCAAAAAAAGGCCAGTGACATACAGGGTACGTCGCTTGTCCATAAGGGGTTAATTTATGACTCCAATGCCTGTCCATGATCATAAGTAGTTTTGAATAATTCCTAACGGCGGAGGTAACTTGGAAGTATTGTGGTCCTTTTAAACATAATTCTTTATTCCCCAATTTCTGCCTCTCTGTTTCCAGCTCAAAAGTTGGCAGTCACCCTTCATCTGTCATCTGGAAGTATTCTCTCAGTTCTGTCATTCAGTTAGTTAATTCCAAAAAAATATTCTTAAAAATGTGTAAATATATACATAATGTAAACTTAGCTATGGTTATAATAGTTATGTACAGTATACTAGTTATATATATATATATATACACACACACACACACACAGTTGTGCTCATAAGTTTACATACCCTGGCAGAATTTATGATTTCTTGGCCATTTTTCAGAGAATATGAATGATAATACAAAAATGTTTCTTTCACTCATGGTTAGTGTTTGGCTGAAGCCATTTATTATCAATCAACTGTGTTTACTCTTTTTAAATCATAATGACAACAGAAACTACCCAAATGACCCTGATCAAAAGTTTACATACCCTGGTGATTTTGGCCTGATAACATGCACACAAGTTGACACAAAGGGGTTTGAATGGCTATTAAAGGTAACCATCCTCACATGTGATCTGTTTGCTTGTAATTAGTGTGTGTGTGTGTATAAAAGGTCAATGAGTTACTGGGCTCCTGACAGACCCTTGAATCTTTCATCCAGTGCTGCACTGACGATTCTGGATTCATGGGGAAAGCAAAAGAATTGTCAAAGGATCATCAGAAAAGGTAGTTGAACTGTATAAAACAGGAAAGGGATATAAAAAGATATCCAAGCAATTGAGAATGCAACTCAGCAGTGTTCAAACTCTAATAAAGAAGTGGAAAATGAGGGGTTCTGTTGAAACTAAACCACGGTCAGGTAGACCAACTAAAATTTCAGCCACAACTGCCAGGAAAATTGTTCAGGATGCAAAGACAAACCCACAAATAACTTCAGGTGAAATACAGAACATGTGGTGTGGCTGTTTCAAGATGCACAATAAGGAGGCACTTGAATAAAGATGGGCTGCAAGGTCGAGTTGCCAGAAGAAACCCATTACTATGCAAATGCCACAAAGTATCCCGCTTACAATATGCCAAACAGCACAGAGACAAGCCTCAAACCTTCTGGCACAAAGTCGTTTGGAGTGATGAGACCAAAATTTAACTTTTTGGCCACAACCATAAACGCTGCATTTGGAGAGGAGTCAACAAGGCCTATGATGAAAGGTACACCATTCCTACTGTGAAACACGGAGGTGGATTGCTGATGTTTTGGGGATGTGTGAGCTACAAAGGCACAGGAAATTTGGTCAGAATTGATGGCAAGATGAATGCAGTATGTTATCAAACAGAACGCCTCATTTACCACTTCTTGATTAGAGTTTGAACACTGCTGATTTGCATTCTCAATTCCTTGGATATCTTTTTATATCCCTTTCCTGTTTTATACAGTTCAACTACCTTTTTCCCACAGATCCTTTGACAATTATTTTTCTTTCTCCATGACTCAGAATCCAGAAACATCAGTGCAGCACTGAATGAAAGATGCAAGGGTCTCTCAGGAGTCCAGAAACTCATTGACCTTTTATACACACACACTAATTACAAGCAAACAGGTCACAGGTGAGGCTGGTTACCTTTTAATAGCCATTCAACCCCCTTTGTGTCAACTTGTGTGCATGTTATCAGGCCAAAATCACCAGGGTATGTAAACTTTTGATCAGGGTCATTTGGGTAATTTCTGTTGTCATTATGATTTAAAAAGAGTAAACACAGTTGATTGATAATCAATGGCTTCAGCCAAACACTAACCATGAGTGAAAGAAAAGTTTTTGTGTTATCATTCATATTCTCTGAAAAATGGCCAAGAAATCATAAATTCTGCCAGGGTATATAAACTTATAAGCAAAACTGTATGTATTATATGTATGTATATATATATATGTATGTATGTATGTATATATACACACACACACACACACACACATTATAGAGATTTGTACCTTTTATTAAAAAAAAAATCATGTTATTGGTCCACAAGATTCAGAATTGTGAGTTTAGTGGTCCCTGAGGTCTGAAAGGTTGGAGACCCCTGCTCTAGAGCTTAGGTATTTGTTCCCACAAGTAATGAATGAAGCAGTGGACTCTCCTCCCATTAGAATGGAAAACATTAATTATGCTTACCTGATAATTTCATTTCCATCGATGGGAGGAGAGTCCACTGCACCCGCCGTTTCTCCGGTGGGCGGACCTAAACTTATTTTAATCTTCTGGCACCATTTATACCCTGATATTTCTCCTGCTGTTCCTTGTTCCCTTGGCAGAATGACTGGGGGATGAGGGGAGTGGGGGAGGTATTTAAGCCTTTGGCTGGGGTGATTTTGCCTCCTCCTGGTGGCCAGGTTCTTAATTCCCACAAGTAATAAATGAAGTAGTGGACTCTCTTCCCATCGATGGAAATTAAATTATCAGGTAAGCATAATTTGTGTTTTTTGTTATTTTGTTGTCTGTTTTTACTTTTTTTTTTCTCTAGTAGTAACACTTTATTTTGCAGAGAAAATATTTTCTCTCAGGGTAGTCTGTCTTTTTTTTTTTTTTGGGGGGGGGGGTGTATAGTTATGAAGTCACAACCATTCTTGAGTTTCACATCCAAATTTATATCTGTCTGGAACACTTAACACTTTATGGTATGTGACTCCAAATACCTATTAAAGTGTACTTGTCCGATGCTCACTAGTGATTCCAAAAAGCAAATGCTGTAAATACAATAGCTGGTTTAGGCAATTGGCAGCATCTTGAAAACCAAGGTTATAGATTTTACATTATACCTTTTCTAGGGGACGTGGGACAAAGTACAATTTTTATACAAAAGCAAGAGGTGTGTATTTTTTAAGCCATAAGCAACTGTAAAACAGCCTCTGCTTTCTGTGCCTATTGTGCAATGTTAGTAATGCTTTGTCTGTCCAAATCCACCTTGGCAACTCACTGCTGATAGTATGTACTTGGTGTGTGTATATATATATATATATATATATATATATATATATATATATATATATATATAGTCGTATGCAAAAGTTTAGGCACCCCTGACAATTTCCATGATTTTCATGTAAAAAATAATTGGGTGTTTAGGGGCGGAGCCTAGCCACAGTTGGAAATGGCTGCTTTCTGATAAAGCTCTGATGTCCCTGCTATTATTACACTTAAAACAAGTACATAAATACCATAACCTCAAACTATAAATTGCTTCTACAAGAGCCTTAACTTATACTCCCTCAAGTGAGAAACCCTTAAAAGCCCCGGAAGCCTGAAAGAAGTCTGTTCTGGATGAACTAGAAACTTGCATCACTCAGACTAGGCCCGGGCCGACTGAGGAGCATCGCACAGGTGAATTTACCCCTAAAGTACACACCCAAGCTAACCGGAGTCTTGACTTGACTCTTTCTGGGTCCTGTGCCAGCTGGTGTGGAACGGAGACAGCCCGCACAACAAGGAGGCTCTGTGGGCTCACCGCACTCATTCCTAACTCATTCATAAGTGGCGTCAGGCCTGGCAACGGATTTATGTGTGTCCGCACTCATCCCGCTGGAGACAAAAACTGCTCACTCGACTGACACCTCCGATGCAGTGTGACCTTGTACTGAGACCAGTGTGACAGGTTCACTTGGAAAAGCCTGGGTCCCAGTTGGGCCAGTGTAAGAGGCCTGCACACAGAAGGAGCTACCACGTGGCTGGAGGACGCATCAATCACGGACCCACAGCTGTAAGGTGAAGCAGCTATTTCACTGTTACCGGAGCTCAGCCACTTTGACTCCCAGTCAATATAGACACTAGTAGCAGGCCACAACGTAGAGGAATTACTCTGAGTGAAATAAAGACCTATATGCCCGACTAGTCAGATAGCGACACTACAGGCCTCTGCACAGGTTTAATCACTGACTGTCATTCGACTGGGCAAATACAAACTGTCACTATCTTGGATGCCCTGGTTATAATACAGAAGGGAGACTGAGATAACAGATATATGGACAATCTATATGTCTCTGGCTAGTGAGACTCTTATGTGTCAGGTCGGGGTGTGAAAGGGGGCAACTGATTCAGCATTTAATATTGCTCATTCCTATTTGAGAGACCACTTTTAGCTGGAGACCCTCATCATTTTCCTAGCAGGGAGCAACAACCAGCTATTTACTTTTCTACCCCATAGAGGCCAAGTTACCCATGTGTGTGTGATGTCTAGTAAAAGAAACGCTAGACTGCCTAAAAATACTCAATCCTCCATAATGGAAAACTACCTAATAGCAAATGAGCCCACAGCATCAGCAGAGAAGCCAGAGGCACAAATGAAAGCCACTACAGCACAAATCCATAATATTGAAGCTATGGCCACCCATCTGAATTGCGTGACTAAGGATGACCTCAGGCACCTCTCCTCAAAAGAGGATATCAAAGAAGCCATGAGAGACTTTAAATCTATGTTTCACAAACTAAAAAGAGGTATCACAGCTGTGGATCATAGAGTAACTTAAGTGGAAGAAAAACAAGAAGCCCTTAGCTCTGACCTTCAACATCAAACCAGTTTTTTGCAAGCTCAAGAGAACACTGTACATACACTATTAGAGCGTATTGAGGATCTTGAAAACCACAGTAGGAGGAACAACCTCAGACTGAGAGGTGTTCCTGAAACAATAGAGCCTCCTGCAATTCTAGCGTATATTCAAGACTTCGTCAAATACCTCAAGAATGACGACTCAAGTCCCGAGATACAAATAGAAAGAGCTCATAGAGCAATACACCCTAAACCCCCAAATAGGGCCCGCCTCGAGATATTGTACTAAAGCTACTCTCCTTCAAAGAAAAAGAGGATATACTGAGAATGGCTAGAAACAAACAGCAGATCGAATTCAGAGGAACGGAGCTGCAGGTCTATTCAGATTTGAGCCCGACCACTCTCCAAAAGAGAAGAGACCTCAGGTTTGTTACATCCACTTTAAAGGCCAACAAGATCCCATATAGGTGGGGTTTCCCAACCAGCCTTGTTGTTACAAAGAACAATGTTACACACGTCCTTAAAACTCCAGCTGACCTACCATCCTTCAATCAAGCTCTAGGCCTTAATATTAGGCTCCCGGACAAGGCCTTGGTGGCCCCTGTGGGCCCAGCGGATGAAGACCCCAATGGTATCCAACATCTTCCGGGCTGAGTGGTGAGAACATTGTTGTAATTGCCTTCTGAGACTTTTTAAATCACCTGAGTTTTGCACTTTGCAAATAGATAGAAACCTACTTATGAGACACTTAAGGTCGATTTAGACCCAAACAAGTTCAAAATTATTGTTATTTAAATATGGCTGTGATTATGTTTAGAGTATTTATTTTTCCTCTGTTTTATATGATGCCCGTTATTGTTCCTGATCTAAGTAGCCAATCAGACGGCCAGCTATGGGGGGCCTGACAGAGAGCCTACCCAGGTAACTATACTACCGCAGGCCTCATAAACAGAAAAATAATGATACAACTAAAATTGATATATAGATATAGATCACAAATAGACCTGATGGTCGGATAAGCCCCTAGATCATAACAAAAGGATGGCACTGTAGCCCCTTTATCCCTCATTCATAGATCAATCTAGTACAGCTACTTTATACCTACGATCATAGTATATTCGACAGTATATAGGTTTACTATTAAAATTGTAATGCAATATATATTGTTCCTATACCAGGTTTGTTCTCTCATGTTTTGAATAGTTTGAATGTGGGTTCTCTCCCTTGGAGAGAGAATTAAGATTTATGCAATCCACAAATGTACTTGTTTACTGTTTTAAATTTTTTTCATAAATGTAGATATATAGTGTAAGAAAGCAGGGAACACTACCCCTGCGTCGATACTTCTTGTTATTGTTATCTATTTAGTGAGATTAATACATGCCTATGTGTTGCACGACTTAGTTTTCTACTACCGTATTCTGTTTAAAACATAGGTTATACTCTATTCACATATATTACTCTACGACCTAAGTTGTCTTTCATTCTTCTTCTCTAACTCCAAACCTCTTTCCTTTAACCCGTCACATCTTCTCTCTCATCCCCATAATATGGCAAGCCCACGTTCTAAGTCACGATCCCTCAAGTTTATCTCTATAAATGTAAAAGGACTGAACAGTCCAACTAAACGCTCTATGGGATTTACACAGACACGGGGGAGATATTATTTACTTTCAAGAGACACACTTTGCCTCAGGTCATGAACCCCGTTGGTATAGTCAGCATTATCCTACTGCTTTTTTCGCATCTGGCTCTAGGAAAAAAAATGGTGTTGGTATCATTTTTAGTCCTGAAGTACCGTTCCAACTTACTCAGTCACACAAAGACACAGAGGGCAGGTACCTGATCCTAATTGGTTTAATATATGGCAGACCCATTACCCTGGTCAATGTTTATTGCACCAATAAACTTCAACAAACCTTCTTCCAAAATGTTATCCATAAAATTCTTGAATTACAATCTGGTATTTTGTTTCTGGGAGGGGATCTGAATGCCTCACTGGACCCATCCTTGGATACCTCTAATGGTGTCTCCAGCATCTCCCATAAGGTTCTTAAACGCATAGCATTGTCACTCAAGACGCAGCACTACACGACATCTGGCGAACGCAACACCCTACTACCAAAAATTTCACATATTATTCACACCCTCACAGAAAATATTCCAGAATAGATTACTGGTTCACTGATGCAACAGGACTCACTATCACCACGAGTAGCAATATACTCCCTATCACATGGTCGGACCATGCTCCGATCACGTGTTCGGTGTCATGGTCTAACAAGCCTGTCACACCTTATATCTCGAAATTGGACGATACCTTGTTGGATGATCCGGTTTTCAGGTTGGAGGTTGAAAAAGCCCTAATAGAATATTTTCAGATACATGAGGGATCAGACACTCAACCCATAATGATTTGGGAAGCCCACAAATGTACAATCCGAGGCCTCTTTCTTAAAGGGCCACTGTAAGTAAATATTTTCTATGCCTGTTACTAACTAACTACCCCAAATACGCTTTTTATCAATAGCATTTCATTAACATATCTCTACCGTATATCAGAAATCTTGTCTGCAAATTTAATTGTTTTCCAAACCCACTCCGTGGGTATCCTTTGCTCTGTACCAATCCGTTTACAATACCTAGGTTTCAAAATGGCGCTTTAAACACAAAGTATTTTGAACACTCAGTGCTGAAAATAGTGGGCAGGATAACGTGACATCATCGGCGAATAAGAGATATAACTTTTAGAACGTTATGAAACTTTGTCTTGGAGAAAATATAGGTCAGTAGGTTTTAATTAATGTTTATTAACTTTAATATGTTAGTTGTTTAGCTTAAAAATTATAACAGAAAGGAATCCTTTAAGCAGAAGGCCAGGATAGTCAGGAGTAGGAGGGAGTTATACCAAACATTGCTCACTAATGTAGAACTGGCTGAGAACGCACATAAGACCGCACCAACGCATGAATTACTTAGCAAAACCCTGGCCCAGGCAAGAGCAGCTCTTTTGAAGTTCTTGCAAGAAGATCAGCAAAAGGCGGCCTTAATCCTAAAACAACAATTTTTTGAGCAGGGAAACAAGGTCGGACGTTTGCTTGCTAGGGCCATCGCACGTAAAAAAACAAAGCACTATGTTCACAGCATGATGCACTCTGATGGGCGAACTAGAGAGGATGGTAAGTCGATTGCCGAGATCTTTGGGTCGTATTATAAAAATCTATATAATATCCAAAAAGATGTTGACATAGCGGAGGGGGTATCCTCTCGGGAGCGAGAAACGAGTAGGATACGGGAGTATCTTGCGGAAGTCGAGGTCCCAAAACTGACAAAACCAGACTCTGAAGCCTTAGAAGCCCCATTTACAATGGCGGAACTTAAACAGGCCATCAAAGATTTAACATCCGGTAAAAGTCCGGGTCCAGATGGCTTTGGAGCCAAATATTATAAAGTGTACGGGAATATATTGGCGCCTGAAATGCTGAGTCTATTTAACTTATTGTCGACCTCCCCATGTCTATCCCGATCGATGCTTGAGGACCACATCACAGTGATCCCTAAGCCTGGCAAATCAGAATCTAAACCTGAGAACTATTGACCTATATCTTTGCTCAATTCAGATGTCAAGATTCTGGCAAAGGTACTAGCTAACCGCCTCAACAAATACCTCCCCCAATTGATCCCCCCTGACCCAAGTGGGTTTTATCCCGGGGCGGGAGGCGAGGGCTAACACCCTCAAGGTCCTCCAACTGATAACATATGCTCATAACAATGTAAAACCGCTAGCCCTGGTCTCAACAGATGCCGAGAAAGCATTTGACCGGGTTAGTTGGTCATTTATGCAGCATACCCTCGACAAATTTGGTTTTGGTCCAAAACTCATAAACTGGGTTATGTCCTTGTACTCATCACCTAATGCTAGGGTGAGGGTGAATGGTACACTTTCCAATGCCTTCACAATCAGAAATGGGACCAGACAGGGCTGCCCCCTGTCTCCTCTCTTATTTGCCCTGACAATTGAAATTCTGGAAAGTAAGATTCGAGCCAATACAGAGATTAGCGGGATCTTGGTGGAAGACTCTGAACATAAACTCACCATGTATGCCGATGATGTCTTGCCTTTTGATATCTGACGTAAGGCATTCTCTTAGAGTGGCCACTGAGGAATTTGCACTATTCGGTAGCGTATCAAACTTTCTATTGAACCCCCTGAAATCTGAAATTATGAATGTCACAATTCCCCAAAATGAATTTAGGACCCTAGAGGACGAATGTCCGATAAAAGTTACTCATGATAAGCTGAAATATTGGGGTATTTTCTTAGCACCCAGTATAAAGGAGATAGTAGATCTGAACTATAAAACCATCAGAGATGAGATACTTATAGATCTATCGAATTGGAGAAATAAAACCATCTCCTGGCTAGGGTGCATTGGAGTGGTTAAAATGAACGTGCTGCCACGAGCACTTTATATTATGCAGACTGTCCCGTTCTCTGCAGCTTCCCACATTATCCACCAAATACAGTCAGCTATAGAATCCTACATCTGGAGAGACCTAAAACCGAGAATTAATAAAAGGACTGTATACTTACCTCGAAGCAGAGGCGGACTGGGAGTACAAGACTTGCGGCAATATCAGAGAGCTATATCCCTCCAAAAACTGGCTGAATGGTGTCAGAACTCTCCTCAAAAGGCCTGAATTCAAGTTGATAACTCAATCTTGAAGAGAGGTAATGTGGGTGCACTAGCATGGATCTCCCCTTCTCAGCAGCCTATAGTGGCCAAGCTGTACCCCCTGGTGGATGAGGTCTTCGCAGGATGGGATAGACTGATTAGGAAAGCCACTTATATTTCCACCCCGAGCTCACGATTACCCCCATTAGAGAAAATCCCGACCTGGGATTTGTAACTGGCCCTCGACACCTGAACAGGGACTATAGCCTGGCAGATTCAGCAATCTACAATATACTTCAGCAGGATACACTGAAGTCCCAAGCAGAATTGGAGGAATGGGACAATGAAGTTTTTACTTCATGGTTCAGAGTAGCACAAATCAGACATTTCTTTAATACCCACAAGGAGAGACCTGACTTAACGAGACGTAGGACCCACTTTGAAACTCTCTGTACCATGACTCACCACTCATCCCACCTGATCTCACAGTTATATAAACTTCTTTTACTGGGTGGAGAACATAACCTCCCAGCCTACACACAGACCTGGCAGGACGAGCTGGGCTTGGAGAGATAGGTTACAAAGAATGGAATAAGATATTTGAGAGAACTAGAAAAGCTTCCGTTTCGGCTAGGGTCCAAGAAACGCAATATAAACTGCTAAGTAGGTGGTATCTTACCCCCCAAAGACTGAAACACATATACCCACATACAAGTGGGGGATGCTGGAGAGGGTGTGGTGATGAAGGCACCCTATTACATATTTGGTGGACATGTCCGCTCTTACAACCCTTCTGGGACGGCGTTATGGCCAAGATGAGTAGGGTCCTTGGGATCATCATCCCTCCCAATCCTTGCTACTTATTATACCATCAATTACCAAAGATTGTGGGAGAAGACAGGTACCTGCTCCTCTTGCTGATGCTCAATGGAGCGAAAGGACTGATTAACTTATATTGGAAAAAGCAATCTGTCCCCAGTGTTCAGGAATGGAAAAATAAAATAGCTGATCACCTGAGACTTGAGAGATATCATTACCTTAAAATAGGGAAACTGTGTACGCATGAAATGATGCTGTTGACTTGGGAAGGGCGGGGACTCTAACTTTCCTGTAAAATAACAACGGCTGACGAAGCATTGTACCAATACAACCCCGCTATCTTTCCCTATCCACCCCCCCCCCTTCTTTTCTTTTTTTTTTTTTAAATTTCCCCTCCTCCTCTCCTCTTCACGCCTCCTTTATTCCCTCTCTCTCCTTCCTCTTATTTTTTTATCTTATCTTGACTCATTCCTCTTTGTAAATAGGAATCCTAACATCGGATAAAAACTAATCCACAGCTGTGTGCAATAAGTAAGCTGTGAAATATTACTTTTTAAACAGGACTACACCCGATGTTTTATATCTTTCTTTATGTTTTATATTTATAAGTTAAGAAAATGGTTCTGATATTATAATCTCCATCAGTAATTAGCCTAAACGTAATGTTTGGGGAAAAAAATAAGATTGCCTATGTTTAGCATCTGATGTGAATTTCTGAGCTGATTGAATAGAATTTGTTAATACAGGCGAAATGTCCAGGATTATATGTACACATGTATGGTTTCATGTGATATTGATTGAAGCATTGCATTTTAAATATATGTATGTTCTTTTTCTCATATCGCTAATAAAGCTTTTTGGAAAACAAAAAAAAAAAAGTTTTCAGGTCATTTGAGAGTTGTTTTGAGGCCCCCATGTTGCCACTCTTCAGAGGAGAGTCAACGAGAACAACAACTTGCAATTGGCCACCTTAAATACCTTTTCTCATGATTTAATGCACCTGTATATGAAGTTCAAGGCTTAATGGGCTCACCAAACCAATTGTTTGTTCCAATTAATCAGTGCTAGGTAGTTACAGGTATTCAAATCAACAAAATGACACGGGTGTCCAAATGTATGCACCTGTCTAATTTCGTTTTGATGCATATTGCACATTTTCTGTTAATCCAATAAACCTAATTTCACTACTGAAATATTACTGTGTCCTTCAGTTATTTGATAGATCAAAATGAGATTGCTGATCCAAACACCCAATTATTTATAAATGAAAATTATGGAAATTGTCAGGGGTGCCTAAACTTTTGCATAAGACTGTATGTGTATATATATATATATATATATATATATAAAACCATGTCTCTTGACTACTGTACTCATTACCTATTGATTTGATGTAAAAAAGAGTAGTCTCCCCTTCCTTCGCTCTCATCCCCCCCCCCCACCATATTTCTCTCTTTTACATTTATTTTCCTAAGCAATATTGGTACTCTCCACTTGGGTCCGTATTTGTTTTCCCTTATGCTTGTTGTTGTCAATGATCACCTTGGTACTGGGATTTTTTTTTTTTTATCTATATAAAAGTGCTAACATGTAGATATTGATGAGTAACAAACTCTATTATACATTGGCAGTTAAAGGGACATGAAACCCAAAAAAATATTTAATGATTCAGATTGAGCATATGGTTTTAAACAGCTTTCCAGTTTACTTCTATTATATTTGCTTCATTCTCTTGGTATCCTTTGTTGAAGGAGCAGCAATGCACTATTGTGAGCTAGCTGAACACATTGGGAGAGCCAACGTATATGTGCTTTACAGCAAAGGATAACAAGAGAACAAAGCAAATTATATAATAGAAGAAAATTAGAAAGCTGATTAAAAATGCCTGCACTGGAGGCTGAGCTTGGCCAAGCAGGCAAATGGCCGCATAGTCACATCGCTCCGGCACAGCAGTAAGACCTGTCACCTTTAAAACAGTGTCTAGCACTTTTAACCAGCAGCAAACAGTGGCTTAACAACTAAAGCCCCAAATGTGAGCAAGCTCGCAACCGGGAGAGACCGGACCCGCATGCAACTCTACAGAAAGCAGGAGCAACGGAGCGCTCCGTCGCCATCTTTACTCAATTACAACTGCGACGGCAAGGGATCTCTCACAGTGCACGATGATCGGAGACCCGATGGGGTAAGAGCACACATTAGATTGATCACGAAAGGCTCCACACAAGACTCATACCGGAGAGGACATGGTACAAATAAATCCACTAAATATATAACATGCTAAACAGACAGATCACAAGAACAGCAATAAAATGAACAGCACAGTATTGAAAAACAATACACTAATGAGGTAAACAGAACGGTTATATACAGATCAAAAACAAGATATACAGCAAAACTGCCTCATAAGATAATAACGAACAGCGCTGACAAGAAAATAACGCACAGCACTGAACATCTGGCATAAACCACAGTAGACGCCACTAGGCCTACGCAGGCCCTCGCAGAGCGCTGCATCCCAAGTTTCCAAATTGCTCATACTGAGTTTTCTAAATTAATCACCTGCAGCAGCCATGACATCCAAGAACAAAGGCAAAGGGGACAAAAATCCTAAAGGTCAGTCGCAGACCAACACACTAGTAAGCTCCTTTTTCCAATCCAACGCATCAGACACACAAGAATCAAACACCACAGACTGCACTTTACAGAATGATCCAATATCATCTCCTGATTACATGATACAACTTAAACAGGACATAGCCAAGCTCCCATCCAAAGAAGATTTTGAATCTCTCAAATCTCTCATAACAAGAGAACTATCCACGCTGTGCAAAGACATGACAGAGATGGGAGAGAGAATAGTAACAGTTGAAGAAACACAAGACACAACTACTGAAGCTGTCTGCTCATTATACAACCAAACCAGTACACATGAAAGCAAATTAGAAGCCCTACAAGAAAAGATAGAGGACTTAGAGAATAGGGGACGGAGGAGTAACCTCTGCATCAGGGGCATACCTGAGCTAATAAAACCAACAGACCTGTTGGAATACTTACAAGGACTTTTCCGTCAAATACTGGGAAACCAGCAGGCCCCACCGATAGAAATAGAAAGAGCCCACAGATCTCTCCGTCCCCCACCATCACCTAATGCTCCCCCCAGGGACATTATCCTCAAATTCCTCAGATTCAACGACAGAGAAGCCATCTGGCAGAAAGCCAGATCCTCTCACACAATCACATATCTGGACCATGAGCTACAGATTTATCCGGACCTGAGCCCCAGCACCATACAAAAGAGAAAAGAAACCCGTTTCATCACCTCTATACTTCAGGACAGAAACATCAAATATCGCTGGGGATTCCCCTTTAGCTTAATCGTACCTCATGAAGGGACTACAATCATTTACAAGGGTGTACAAGACCTTGACAAACTCTCTAAAGGACTGGGAATCCCCTTGAAACTACCTGGACCGCCTTCTTCAGCCGAAGGCCCCCAGCCCGCAGCCGCTCACACTCCATTCTCAAGCTTGCAGAAAACAACTTGGAACAAAGTTCAGTCCCTTAAGAAACGAAAAGAAAATATGAACATTTCTCCTGAATCATTAAGAGACTGACCAAGACAATTGTCTTATTTGAACTGTTCATCTTGGGTAAGACCTTGAAATGTAAAACTTGTCACCATTACTAGTCAGAAGATAGTGCACTAACTGATTAGTTACTTGCTGGTTGTGTTAAGCAAAATGTTATTTCCTGTTGATCTGTTCTCTCTACCATAACCCTATAAGGGTTTTTCTAATTTAGAAAGGTTTTGGTTGATAGCCCTTAGTATAGTTAGTCACGTTGTTATTCTTATGTTTAATACTTACATTCTTGCTGCTGTAAACCTCAGATTGAAATGAAAAGAATTTCAATCCTCCCTCTGGCTTCTGGCCATTCCCCCCCCCCTAGTTAACTATCCTACCCCCATTGATTACCATTTAAGCATAATGAATCATACTGTAATGTTCATATTGTTTATGCCTATAAATGTACAATGTATACGCTCCTTTTATTTTATGCTTCAATGTCAGTTCTTATACCGCCCAGGCCTGAGAAATAGTCTAACACTGTTTTCACACACCCTACACAGCGTATTACCACCAAGGATAAATCATTTTGATTAAAAATAAAACCAATAACAGACAATTATCTTTTCTAACGATTAATGCTAAGGGCCTAAATAACCCGCACAAAAGAAACATTGTTATGCGAGATATCAAACATAAGAGAGGGGACTTGATATTCATACAAGAATCCCACTTCTTAAAGGGCCAAGAACCTAAAACTTTCTTTTATAAATTCGGTCCCTCATATTACTCCTCAAACAGTTCCAAAACTAATGGAGTTGGGATTTTAATAAAAAAGGGTATACCCTTTCAATTACTCGATTCACATAAAGACGCAGAAGGTAGATATATAATATTAGTGGGGAAACTATTTAACACCATTACCACCTTAGTAAGCGCCTATGCCCCAAACACCGGACAAGACAAATTCATAACCTCCCTCACTGGGAAAATCTTAGAGGTGGCCAAGGGTATGTTAATAGTAGGTGGAGACCTTAATGTTTCACTAGACCCGTACCGGGATAACTCGAATCACACTTCATCAACACCACATAGGGCACTGACGGTTATAAAGCAACGCTTAAGAGACTTGGCGGTACATGATGTTTGGAGAATACATCACCCTGAGACAGACGATTTCACTTTCTTTTCCCATCCACACTCACGCTTTTCTCGAATAGATTATATACTAACTGATGTAACTACCCTCTCATTAACTACACAATCATCCATTATCCCCGCGACCTGGTCAGACCACTCTATAGTTTCATGCTCAATACTATGGCCCTCAGCTTCCCCTTCTACTTACATATGGAAAATTAATGAGGAACTATTAGACCTCCCACTTTACAATGACAAAATTCAAAAAGCCATAAAAGAATTCTTCGACTTTAATATTAACTCAATACCCTCATTCCAGAATATCTGGGAGGCACATAAAGGAACTATACGAGGTGAATTAATGAGCATGCACTCCCACTATAAAAAACAGCAAAGACAACTACTACATGACTCCTTGAATAAAGTAAATGATCTAGAATCACAACTTAAAAGAACACCTAACAACCCACAGTTAGCTAAAACTTTACAAGAGACAAAACAGATAGTGACTAACCTTCTAGATAAAGAATGCAAAGCATTTGCCTTCAAACTCAAGCAGACACATTACGAAGGAGACAATAAATGCAGTAGGCTATTTGCCCGCAAATTAAAACGCAAAGCTCAACGTGCCTACATTCTCACAATAAAGTCCCCTAACAAAACACACTATGACACTTCAAACATCGCTGAAGCCTTCCGTTCCTACTATGAACAACTATACAACCTGACTACGAAATCTACAGACTCACATCCACATAACTCAGAGCCCAATGTATCCTTTATTGACAAATATTTATCGGATGTGAAACTCCCAGAACTGACAGAAGAACAACAAACTTTTCTTCAAAACCCCTTTACCCTGCTTGAAATTAAAAGGACCATAAAAGACCTCCCCACGGACAAAGCCCCAGGCCCTGATGGCTACACTAACTATTACTATAAAAAATACATAGATCTCCTTTCCCCACACCTTCTCTCTCTCTTTAATTTGATAACTCCGGAGAACCCTTTCCCCACTCGGACACTGGAAGCTTTCATCTCTATTATACCAAAACCTGGAAAAAGCCCTGAATATGTCGAAAACTTTAGGCCAATCGCACTCCTAAACACAGACCTGAAAATATACGCTAAAATTCTTGCAGTAAGACTAAACACAGTACTACCACAATTAATTGAGAAAGACCAGGTCGGATTCGTACCAACCAGGGAAGCAAAAGACAATACTGTCCGGGTTATACAACTTATAGAATATGCTACACACAAAAACATCCCGCTCTTGGTTCTGTCGACCGACGCGGAGAAGGCGTTCGACCACGTTGGTTGGCAGTTTCTGAGAGCGGTACTACGAAAAATGGGTGTGGGGCAAGACTTTATTAATCGGGTGTTCGCCATGTACTCTACTCCAACAGCCAGGGTTCGCATAAATGGTTCCCTTTCGGCCCCATTTCATATCACAAACGGCACACGACAGGGTTGCCCTCTTTCCCCGCTGCTATTTGCCTGCGTAATAGAAATACTAGCACATAAAATACGAAATCACCCCCTTATAACAGGTTTACAAATTCACAACTCACATCACAAGATTATGTTATACGCCGACGACGTGCTGTTCTGCATCACTAACCCCCTAACCACTATACCGCACATCATACGTCAGTTAGACGAATTTAGCATTGTATCTAACTTTCTAATTAATAAAACGAAATCGGAAATCATGAACATTAATGTCCCACCGACGGATATAGATCTAATCAAACATATATGCCCATTTCGCTGGCAAACAAGCTCACTCAAATACCTAGGTATCCAACTCACGCCATCCCCAGATCACCTTTTTACTCTAAATTACAAACCGCTCCTTAAGGGGATTATCACAGATCTTTCCTCCTGGAAAAGGAAGCATATCTCATGGCTAGGGAGGATCAACGTAATTAAAATGAACATCCTTCCGAGACTCCTCTACCTCTTTCAAACCCTACCCATCCCCCTCCCTGCAAACTACCTCAACACCCTGCAATCAAACATCTCAAACTACATTTGGTTCAACAATAGAGCGAGAATTAGCAAAAAGATAATGTTTCTCCCCATACACATGGGAGGCCTTGGGGTCCCTGATTTCCATAGATATAGACAAGCTACCTTTTTACAACGAATCATAGACTGGTGCTCGAACCTAAATGGCAAAACATGGGTGCAATTAGAACACGACATGACACAAAACCAACACTTGGGCCAACTATGCTGGTCGCCAAGGGACAGAGATAGATTCTTAAAATCCACCACACAAACTATATCAGAAACCTTCAGAGTCTGGGACAGGGTTCTGACTGAGTACCCCAATATATCGACAAAATTCTCACCGTTAACACACAATAACGAATTCCGACCTGGCCTTTCGATGGTGGCTAGGCTTGCAGGTAACTCCATCAGATCCTTACAGATCCACCACTTGGGAAATGAACAACACTCTCCTAGCATAGAGGAGCTGGTCTCTGAGGGCTTCTCTGTCCTTGGAGACTGGTTCTTCTACAGACAGTGTCAATCATATATCACATCTCACCCACAATCCAATAACATGATCAGGTCAATGACACCCTTCGAATCTATCTGCCATAAAAGCACCCCAACCAGACACGCTCTATCTATTACACATTCCCTCCTATCACAACAACCGCACGAAGCTCTGCCATACTACATAGACAGATGGAATTCTGAATTAGGAATAGAAATCACATATACAGATGCCTTGCAAATTTTCACCAATATAAAGAAAACCTCAATCTCCTGCAAATTCGTTGAGCTTAATTTAAAAATACTTCAAAGATGGTACCTAACCCCAGAACGGTGTAAAAAAATATATAAACTCAAATCAGCTCAATGCTGGAGATGTGGATCTGGGGAATGCCACATGTCCCACATATGGTGGCAATGCAGTAAATTAATACCTATTTGGAACGAGGTAGCTCAGGAATCTAGTAAAATACTAGGAATACCCACTCCCTTAGATCCTTGCTTATGGCTCTTTAACAAGACCCCGAGAAAACTTTCTACTCCATTAAAAAAATTATTTCATATCCTGAGCAATAGTTTTAAAATTCTGATTGCAAGGAACTGGAAGTCAGATAAGATCCCCTCCCTGGCACACTGGCACTCAGAGTGCTATCGCACTATATCTCTGGAAGAATATTTTTACATGAAAAATAAAAATTTAGACTTATACGCTCAGATGCTTTTTGTATGGGAAACTTACATACACTCCTATTCTAAGTAGCTTAAATAAGCCCTAGAAAAGAAAAAGTCACAGAAAAGCCCTTAGCAACGCTAGAGAAACATGCAGGCCTGGACGGTATACCTTATTGTACAACGACTTCTTCTCTCAACTTTGATATTTATTGTAACAATACTTGAATCCCCCTTTCCCCCCCACCCCTCCACCCCCTCTATCCATACCCCCACAAAAGCAAGACGCAAAATGACTCACGGATGTAATTGATTTTATTTTGTATGTTTATCTCTATGTAAAAGCTTGAATTTCAATAAACTTTTGAAACTTAAAAAAAAATAAAATAAAAAAATAAAAAAATGCCTGCACTATCTGAATCATGAAGTCTAATTTTTCTGTTACTGACCCTTTAAGTACTGGATTGCAAAAGATTTGCATACAAAGTAAATGTTTGGGGGGAAAATTTGCCACCTTGTTAGCACAATGTGCAGAGTTTTGTTAAACAAGGCTAGTTCAGGAATAAACCACTGGAAAACACAGGTAAGTGTTTCTTATCTTCTACTGTTGCCAATGACAGCTTGTTGCAAATTAGTTTTTGCACTGCTTTAAGTAATTGCTGTGTAGTATATAGCTGGTTCAGGCATATTTAAAGTAGCACTAACCCAATTTTTTTCTTTCATGATTCAGATAGAGCATACAATTTTAAACAACTTTCTAATTTACTCCTATTATCAATTTTTCTTCGTTCTCTTGCTATCTTTATTTGAAAAAGAAGGCATCTAAGCTAAGGAGACAGACAATTTTTGGTTCAATCCCTGGACAGCACTTGTTTAGTGGTGGCTGAATTTATCCACCAATCAGCAAAAACAACCCAGGTTGTTCACCAAAAATGGTCCGTAATCTAAACTTACATTTTTGCTTTTCAAATAAAGATACTAAGAGAATGAATAAATTTGATAATAGGAGTAAATTAGAAAGTTTCTTAAAATTGCATGCTCTATCTGAAACACAAAAGAAAAAAAAAATTGGGTTCAGTGTCCCTTTAAAGGGATAGAAAGGTCAAAATTGAAATGTGCATGGGTGCATTTCAGTTTTTCACTATTCTAAGTAATCTTAAATCTGCATTGCAATACTACTCTGTTAAACGCATCTTTTTACCTCACTTTGGTTTCTAGTCTAAATTGTCTGAAATCAAAAGCGTTTGTTAACTGAGACACCCATCTGTTGCTAGTACTTGTTACTTTCTGTTCCCTGCAGGGCTCATTTTTTCTGCACAAGAAATGTACCAAACACACTGCCTTAAAGGGACGTGAAACCCCAAACATTTTCTTTATGGTTTAGAAAGAGCATGCAATTTTAATCAACTTTCCAATGTACTTATATTATCCAATTTGCTTAGTTCTCTTGATATCCTTTGTTTATAAGAATATCTAAATAGGCTCAGTAGCTGCTGATTGGTGGCAGCACAAAATACATATACGTATATATTCTGCGAATTCTTGCACATGCTCAGTAGGAGCTGGTGACTCAGAAAGTGTGTATATAAAAAGACTGTGCACATTTAGATAAATTCAAAATTGTGTGCTCTATCTGAATCCTGAAAGTTTAATTTACTGTCCCTTTAAAGTAGAGTTTGTTCTTTCCATGGTAAGGATTTTAAAGTTTTAAGTATTCTGTCATATTTCAAATCCTATCTCTAGTATTAGAATACCTGATATAGATAACGTTTTTAGTAATATATGTGAAATATTTTATGGACGATTTGCAACAGGAGCTATGGCTCAGATTTCCTTATGGCATTGCCGCCTGATCTCCTCTTCCGTCCTCGTATGAACAGGCACATTCCATTGTCACTACACAGTATATCCCAGCCTGTTAACCCCAAACAATTTCAATCAGGAGATGAGAAACATATGTTACAGCAAGTTAGTGCAACTATAGTTCATATAGTTTAAATAATATGTGTAAACAGCATCATATGGATAATTAGCATTTATATAGCGTTTCCTTTCAAAACAAAAAATATTTGCATCTGCTTTGAGTAACTTAAAGGGACAGTCAACACCAGAATTTTTGTTGTTTAAAAAAAATAGATAATCCCTTTATTACCCATTCCCCAGTTTTGCATAACCAACATAGTTATAATAATACACTTTTTACCTCTGTGATTACCTTGTATCTAAGCCTCGGCAAACTGACCCCCTTCTTTCAGTTCTTTGGACAGACTTGCATTTTAGCCAATCGGTGCTGAATCCTAGGTAACTTCACGTGCATGAGCTCAATGTTATCTATATGACACACATGAACTAATGCCCTCTAGTGGAAAAATGTATTTCAGATTAGAGGCGGCCTTCAAGGTTTAAGAAATTAGCATATGAGCTTACCTAGGTTTAGCTTTCAACTAAGAATACCAAGAGAACAAAGCAAAATTGGTGATAAAAGTAAATTGGAAAGTTGTTTAAAATTGCACACCCTATTTTAATCCTGAAAGTTTATTTTGGACTTGACTGTACCTTTAAGAAACCTGCATTTCACTGATGAGATCCAGTAGGTCAAAACAGCTGTAGGGTTTCAGATTTATGTAGAACCAAAATTCCACTCTTTGACAGCACTACTCTTCTCAGATTGTAATTTGGTGGGGGACAGAGTAGCTTCATATAATAACATGTTGAAAATGACTGCTCCACAGCACTCTAATTCCATAAAAATATTTAGGAAACATGCTCACATAAAACAGATGACATTACAGCAGGCTAGATGCCCTTACTCATGCCTGAATATCTACATGTAAACATACCTTTAAATAGGGCTGTAACTACACAATTCTGGACATGCAATCAGCATTGTTTTCTCTACAGACAGGCCTGGTTGCATCATCCCTGACTCTTCTGTGTGCCTTGCCGTGCAAAACTGCTCATATATTAAGCAAAATGTATTTTACATACTTTACAAATATGGTGGCAGGCAGTCACAGTGTGGCCGCACAGAGAGATCTGTCACCATATTTGTACAGGAAGGCTGCTCAAGCGCATATCTTTTGGTGCAAACCAAACAAGGGGAAAGACAACAAACAGGGAGGCAGTTGTCCTTTACTGTATTGTAGTGCTGGCTTAGCATCTGGGCCATTTTCAGACAGACAGAAAAGGCATGTTGAAATGAGGTGCCCTGTTTGAAGCCTTTGCCTTGGGGCCCTGAGTTTTAGCTACGCCCCTACCATTACATATATTAAAGTTACCTATGTCTCAATGCTTTCTAAATACAGGTTCTTTAACATACTCTGTGTTTGATGCATTGTGAGTTTATTTGCATTCCGCTACCCAGAATAATAATCTTAAAGGAACATAATCTTAAAAAAAACATAATAATTCCAATTTACTTCTGTTATTAGATTTTACCTCTCTTTCTTATGAGAGGACTTTTTGTATTTCTTTAAATGGAATAACTTTATAGCAATGCATGGGAGTTTGCATACAGATCTCTGTGTCCAATTTACTTTTATCACCAATTTTGCTTTGTTCTCTTGGTATTCTTAGTTGAAAGCTAAACCTAGGAGGTTCATATGCTAATTGCTAAGCCCTTGAAGGCCGCCTCTTCTCTCAGGGCATTTTGACAGTTTTTCACCACTAGAGGGTGTTAGTTCACGTGTGTCATATAGATAACATTGTGCTCACGTACGTGGAGTTCGTGAGCCAGCTCTGATTGGCTAAAATGGATGTCTGTCAAAAGAACTGAAATAAGGGGGCAGTTTGCAGAGGCTTACATACAAGGTAATCACAGGGGTAAAAAGTGTATTTATAAAACTGTGTTGGTTGTGCAAAACTAGGGAATGGGTAATAAAGGGATTGTCCCTTTTTAAACAATAAAACTTCTGGTGTAGACTGTCCCTTTAAAATGACCTTAGCTTCAAGATCTATCACATATTAGGGGCTCCATGTACTAAGCCGTCAATTCATCCGTCATTGTAGACGCGGATAAACTCGCCGTTACTCGCCGCGGGCGAAATGGTGTCCGCTGTCGCTATGTACTAATAATCCCCCAATAAATAGACACGTCTAGCCCGCCGCGAGCAGTGGCGGAATATTGATAAATTTGACGCCTCGCTCGCCGCGACTATTTTGTGAAGTATGCAGCAAACCAATATAATTTTTGCAACTTTCTCAGGTGCATACTGCATAGCACCACCAGAATGATCAAGATATCGAAACCGCATTTTCAAACCGCATGTACATGAGTACCCTCCATCTCCTAATAGAAGATACAATAAATATAAATATTAATATAAAAATAATTATAAAGATTGACAACTATACAATACAAATTTAAAATATACAGATTGCTCTTTAATTACAGTCGACAAATTGGGCGCAATTTATGTACATGGAAATGAGAGACAAATTAGACGCCAGTTATGCTTACCTAGAAGCCATCCTTCAGGCATATTTCCGTCCGAAATGAACAATGTAAGTACAATGCTGATATTACTGCCTTTTATATATGTCTAGACTAGCGTCTAGAGTGACTTTCCTATTGTTTTGTACCTTGCCCGCCACCTAAAAGGTGGCGAGGCAAAAATAACAAGGTGGGAGCGGAAATTGTCGCGAGCGGACAAATAGATTTTTTAGTACATTCGTTTTTGGCGAGTTGGTGGTCAAATGTGTGTAATTACAGTGAAAAATGGAGAGGTAGCGAGGTTTGGCGGATAAGTACGCTCGCAATTTTAAAGATGCGAGTTTGAACATAGTTGACGACTTTGTACATATCAGTTTGCGAGTTTTGACGCGAGATTTGTTGCGGGTAGCTCGCTGACTGCTTAGTACATGGAGCCCTAGGAGACAAATTGCAGGACTTAACAAATCAAGAATATGTGCAGTATGTAGAAGAAATGTGGTTGTGAATATTGATTAAAATCAACACTTTTTCTGAACTTTTAAATACTGCACTATGTAAAAAATAATAGGCAGCAGCAGAAAGCAAACTCCCAGTGGTGAGTGGAACAGAGATCCCAACCCATTTGAATGGGTGTTTCTGCAACCGCTTTGAATACAGTTAACTCTTATCAGGTGCTTGCCTTGAGTACATTGTCACTTTAAACTACTTAAAACTTGGCTTTCTATCATGTTTATGGTATCATTTGAGTTATTGTTGCTTATTGTTCAGTCAACAGGGCATTCTCAAGTTTATTATGTCAAAGTAAGTAAACAAGTTCTTGGTATAAAATGAGCTACGTCCCTTGCTGGAAATTAAAGTCCTCTTTTGCTTTTTATGCTAGCTCATTTAACAATCAGATTTTTTTCCAAGTTCATTAATGTGGGTATTTATTTTATTTCAAATACTATTAAAATACGTTACTATTCATAGACAATACAGGAGAAATGTCATACAAAAAATGTGCCACTATTTTAAAAACTTAATTTTTTTAGGCACAAAACATCAGCAAGATCTGTTTACATTTAAATTGAAATTTACATTCCAATATAAATTGTGTGCTTGCTCATATTAAAGGGACATTGTACACTAGATTTTTCTTTTGTCTAACCTCATCAAAAGTGCTAAATTGGGAGCTTTTAATTAAGTTTTAATACTGGATTTTTATACCAGTATCTGTGCATATTCTTATTTATAGTAGTGTATATTGCATGCAGTTATATGAAATTTGCATAAAGTAACTGTCAGCCATTAAGCATTAATGGAAAGTAACAGCCAATCATTAATAGAAAGTGCTTATCAGCCCATGTGGATTATTAAGAAGTACACAACTGTTTAAGTTAAAAAAAAAAAAAAAAGCTTTTACATCACATTTTTTCATGCAAATAAATCAGCATGTTTAAAAATACTGCTCTTCATTTTGGATAGCAGAATTTTTTTGAGTAGAGTTTCTTTTTAGCTTGGCTTAAAACTCGATCCTGATACAAACAAATGCAATGAGCCCCATCGCAGGGGTATCAAGGGTCAGCTGATGCATTTTGGCCAATGGCTGTAGTCCTAGATGTATACACACAGCCCACCGACCTTAACACAGAGTGTACTAATAACTTGCTTTCCGTAACAACCTTGAGAGCGTGTTTGTGTGAATAATGTGTATGCATACATCTGACTACGGTCATTGGCTGAAAAGCGTCGGCTTACCCTTGATGTCCCTGTCACATGATAGGGTTGCCATCTCGGCCATGTTTTCCTGGACACTTATGAGTTACACATTCTGCAGAGAGGAACATGAATAGTGCTGTCCAGGATCCCTGTTTGTGTGCTGTCCAGGGGTGCAATTCATGTTCCCCTCTGCACACCCTGCAGCATGTGTAACTCATAAGTGTCCAGGAAAACATGGCCGAGGTGGCAACCCTAGTCACATGGCTTATTGCATTTGTTTGTGCCTGGATTGAGTTTTAATGGATATAATAAAGTATGAACTTTTATGCATAAAGTTTATATGTGCTCCTCACTAGAATTACAGTTATAAATGGGTCCCTAGAGTTTGCATCTAATGGCAGTTTGAAATACAGGTGGCCCTCGGTTTACAACGGTTCAATTTACACCGTTTCAGAATAACAACCTTTTTTTCCAGTCATGAGACTGCTATTGAAAAGCATTGAGAAGCAGTGCATTTATTAAAATAGCCAGTAGGTGGAGCTGTCCGCTTGTGTTGCAGCAAAGCCAAGCAAGCTGAAATTAATCAGTTTAACCAGACCTGAGCTATCGAGCAGATTTCAAAGGAACAAGATCTTCCTGTCTATAAATCAGTCCAGATTGGAATGCATAGAAAGAACTGTTTACAGAAAAATGCAAGTGAAGTCTGTGTTGTGTGATTATTTTATTAGGTTTATAATGCTGTTTAGCAAATGGTTTTGTTCATTTAACTTAGTTTAATTATACATTCTGTGTTGTGTGATTATTTTATTAGGTTTATAATGCTGTTTAGCATTTAAAGTCTTAATTTCAAAGCTTTAAAAATAATGTATTAGGTGTTACTTATGACAATTTTGAGAGGGGCCTGGAACCTATCTCCCTCACTTCCCATTGACTTACATTATAAACTGGGTTTCAATTTACAACGGTTTCCATTTACAACCATTCCTTCTGGAACCTAACCCCGGCGTAAACTGAGGGCTACCTGTACAGTAATAGTAAATAACAAGAAAGGAGTTCCTGTCCAAAGTAAAAAAAAAAAATCCAGAGTTTATTACTCATCTAAATAAGATAAGCAAGTCTGGAGTGTGTGGTTCCATTTTTACAAGAATAATGGAATGGCGTATGGCTTGTTGCTAAATGTGTTTTTAAATGTTTTTATTTTGCACACCTCCAGTACAGATTGTTCTGTCATTTTAGTAAACTCTTAGATTGCAAAAACTGTGTCTAAAGTATATATTCATATTTAGCTGTTTAAGATTAATAAAGATTTTAACTATCATTGAATATATAAAAAATAAATTAAATATATTGTATATGTCACATGGGATAATTAGGGGGGGGGGGGCTTATGTGGGATAGTCATTAGTATCCCACCATAAACAGCATTTTCATATCAGTGCATGGGTTTTGACAGTTTCTTGAAGTACTGCATATTTCATAAAGTTATTTTCTTAATATCCTTATGAGGCTGTATACATGCATTTTAAATTTATCCTTTAAAAATCCTTGCACTGTATCATTCAAACAATAAAAACTGAAACTGAGCCATAGCATTACATTCTTTACTTTTAAAATAACTCCCAAACAAAATTGAGATAAAGTAAGTATCCCCGCCTGTTTTCCCCAAAGTACTCTGCAATACATTGTTAAAGGGACATAAAACAAACAAAAAAATCATTATTCAGATAGAAAATAAATTTTTAAACATTTCAATTTACTTCTATTATCTACTTTCTTTCATTCTTTAGGTATCTTTTGTTGAAGAAATAGCAATGCACATGGGTGAGCCAAACACATGAGGCATCTATGTGCAGCCACTAATCAGCAGCTACTTAGCCTATTTAGATAGGCTTTTCAACCAAAGATATTGAGAATGAAGCAAATGAAAAAGACGTAAATTGGAAAGTTGCTTAGAAATGCATGTTCTTTTTAAATCATGAAAGAAAAATGGGTTTCAGGTCCCTTTAAAAATGCACCAGGGAACTCTGGGTAAGATATACAAGTTAGATATACAATATCTCCCAGCTTTTATTTATTTTTTTGCTTCGAAGTACTGTTTTAACTAGGGATGCACCGAAATTTCGGCCGCAGAAAGTTTCGGACGAAAATTGCATTTTTGGCTATTTCGGTTTTTGGTTTTTTTGCCTGTTATTTTCGGTAAAATTATTGTGTAGCATGTTTCAAATTTGATGCTAGCCTAGAGCTGCTGTTTAAGTTTATTACTTGACTTACAGTTTTGCATACAATGAGTTTTCTAGGACTATACTTTATTTGGATAATTGGTAAAAAAACATACTGTTAAATATGATTCTGTTACATAAAACTAAATGAAGAATAATACAGTATATTGATATTTATAATTGTTTTAAGTAGGGATGCACCAAAATTTTGGTCGCAGAAACATTTTGGCCGAACATTGAATTTTTTGCCTGTTTTTTTTTTTTTCTTGGTAAAATTATTGTGTAGCATATTATTGTTTTAAGAAATTTTTGTCCAATTTTAGTGTGTTACTTTCAATAAAAGTGTGGGCTTTTTTATTGGCTCTAATTATGCAAAAAAAATAAAATAAAAATAATTTGAAAAAATACATTTTCGGTATCAGTTTCGGTTTTCGGCCAAGTGCATCCTGGATTTTCGAATTTGGTCCGGAATTTCCATTTCGTGCATCACTAGTTTTAACCCTTTCATGCCGGGTTTAACGTGTCTACATCGGAACTGTTCCAATGTAAGCAAATTGAAATCTCGCGACCGTGAACGTAATAATGAGATTTTAATTATGGGATCGCGTCAGGGGGGCATCCCTATGATGCTAGGCACGCCTTCCAGACATCGATCCCATCAGGGAAGTGCCAGTGGCTTCAGGAAAGCCAAGCGGTTAGGACGCTGTATTCCGTCCTTCGGCTCTAAAGCCCAGCAAAATTTGGACGGAATACAACGCCCTAACGGCGTTAAAAGGTTAAACACAGCAATCCCTTTAAGGAGTAGGATACAGTAAGAGAAACCACTAGAGTCATTTCACTCTCATCAGCAGAATCTAAGTTAAATTTGCTGATTAGTGAAGCTTCTTTACAGATAAAAATAAATACTTATTTGAGTTATGGTGGAGATAAAATTATGAGATTTAAATCCTCCATTACATAAAAGTGATATACAAATATTAACAAATCTAGGCAAGTAGGGGAAAAGCAAGAGGGTATACTCGCCTAGACTTGCTAATTTTCTAAAGAATAATTCTATATCTCTTATGTAACGGAGGGTTTTTATTTCTTCCATAACTCGAATGAATATTGATGTTTAAATAAAAATATTTGCATGAATAACAGGATATACAGCTACTGGAAGGAAGAAGCAAAGCTAACGAGGAGAGGATATGAGACGATGAAGTTGTAATTAGTCACAAAGGGGAGACACAAAAGCGACCACTACTGGTCATTTTATATTAGGTCATTTAGAGAACCACTGCGCATGTGCAATGTCAGTCCTCCCCGTTAGAAAAGCCCCTGCGTCCTGCAGATACCTTTAGCAGTGCCAGTTTAAAACAAATGTTCCGCGCGTGCACGAGATATTTTTATGAACCATACGACCATTGTTTAGATTCTAAAAGGGAAGAAATGTGAAGTAGAATCGTTTGTTATCGTTCTGGAACGTTTAGGGAGCGTGGCAGCTGTACCGGCAGATATCGGGCAGTCGGAGGCGGCTCTAAGGCGTGGTCCTTGGGAGGAGCTTGCTGTTGACAGGCTCTGTGTCTCCTTCACTTCGCCCTCCAGCTGCACGCACCGGACAGGCCGCTTCGCTCCCAACTCAGGTACCGGGGAAGTCTGAGTAGTGGGGGGGTTAGCGGGGCACAGTGCTGCGAGTTACGGTGCATAATGAGATAATGCGGGGGATGTAGCATATGGATAAGGGAACAAGGCCTTGGGATGACTGTGCCGGCCTGGGGGCGCTATACGGCTGATGTGCGGCTTGTGCACGTGTGGGGAACCGTGCCACGCATTACCTCAGGGCATCCAGCTACTGACACTCGGGCTTCAGTTTAATCATTTAGTGCTAATGTTCTGCAGTGTACGGCGTTTTGTTCAGTTTTACTGCAACTTCAGGTTCAGCACATCATTTTTTTTTTTTAAACTTTTACTTTATGTTCAGATTTGGGAAAACTGAAGAGAGCTAATTAAATGAATGTTTAAATAACTTACTGACACGTTTCATTTGAACATTCTCCCCTGCCTTTGGCATCCTCCTTGTTTAGTGAATAACGTATAATTTATTAAATAACTGTCTAAAGTCTTATTTTAAACTCGTATAATAAATAGCATATAGGGTGTGCACATTATTCACTCAAGCAAACTCAAAAGGTTGTACTGGAAAGCAAGGTATTAGTCCACTGTGGGCTGTATGTATATACAGTGTATGTATGTGTGTGTGTGTATGTATATATATATATATATATATATATATATATATATATATATATATATATATATATATATATATATATATATATATATATATATATATATGCCCAATTATTGCAGATCAGTACTAGCGGAACATTAAACACTAAATGTAATATTTATAAAAATGATGCATTCAAAGAAAAAGATTAGTCTGAGACTAACCGGTAGATGTATTTTGTTGAACGTTTCATTATTTGTTTAAATAGTGATATAATAAGTATAAAGTATTAGTGTCTAAAGCAATGGGAGCTGCCATGTTGTAACTTGGGTTACTTTCTCTGATGTGGCCAATTAGGGGCAGGTATAAATAGGTCAAGGGCTGAGTGGAATATAACTGTATTCTGCACTTCCATTTTTAACAGTACATGCTCACAATTTCAGAATGGAATTACAGGGAAAAGGGACAAAAAATATTGTGTGTGTATATGTGTGTGGAGATGGAGGGCACTCACCGGAATTGATTTAATAAGTAACTTTTATTTATATTGCTGATTACATTAATACAGTGGACACTGTATTAATGTAATCAGCAATATAAATAAGTTACTTATTAAATCAAGTCCTGTGAGTGCCCTCCATCTGTGGCATCCACAGCCATGTGTTGCGGCTCACTAGTTGTGTCTGTTCACGGTGGTGATGATGATGATATGGGGCAAGCTAAAGGATTATACTGCATTGCACAGGGGTACAAAAATGGCATGACAAGACTAGAGGGTCCTGCTTACTAGAGATTATAATGTAAGCATTAGAGACATTAAACATGGGAGCACCTAAGGCTAATTGCTTTATAGGTCTGTCATATTCACATATGTAAATTGAATCTTCTGATGATTAGTCAATATTATAATTATTGTATGTAAGGTGTATACATTTACATTATCATTTTTAAGTAATGTATGCGTAAATGTAATTTTCCACAGGGTATAAAACATTCCTTCCCTTGGTTTTTCTTTTTAAAAAAGTTTAATTAAACACCTTAATGTTAGCAGCATGACACAGGTATTTGCAAGTTTACAAAGCAATTTGTATTTTTGAGCCTTGATGATTTTTTATTTTATTTATTTTTTCCCCTCGTTAAAATGCCAGAGGAAATCCTCATTCATTGCCTTTTCCCTTAGGGCTATCTTTAAGGTCACCTTTGGAGCTGCTGTTAACCTTGATGTTGTATACTGTACACATTCAGTAATATTAACTTATACAATAAGTATATGTATCACTCATTTTCTGGGAGGTTGAGCCGGGCGTTATTTTTACTTCCTGTTTAGGATTATCTCTATGGGTACACACTTTGCTTTGTACAGTGTGAAAATACTGCCAGCAACTGTATTGTCTCCAGCTTACTAGTTGTATTTGTCTAGAAGCCTGTCCCACTCCAACATGTATTTTCTCTCTGCCTACTTGCTGACTGACTCTGACATGAAGTGATTTCCACCCACATTCAGAGCCAGGCTTTATTTCACTTGCATATTTCCAGATGTCTAGTTATGCAAGGATTTCATTATATTTAGTACAGATGCTGTATGTCTCCAAAATGGCTGCCTTCTACATGACTTCTGTGCTATATATAGGGTTAGTCAGCATTTGACCTTAACAGCATGCATGTTCATTGAACCATTCTTTAATCTGATGTTAAATTGACTACGTGGTTTTTGTTGCTTCTTTATACAATTGAAAGAAAACTCTATTTTACAAATACCTAACAGGGTATTAGAGTAGGGGTTTAAATGTTTTTACAACTGCTTTGTTGCATTTTAAGGGCTTTTTGTCACTTATTTCAATTCAGGGTTAGAAATGCTGTGCATTTATATATCCGTTCACAAATCAGGAGACCCTGGGCTATTTTTTTTATTATTGAAACAAACATTGTTTATATAATTGCTCTTTTAAGTTGGTTATTGCTCACTTTAGGGATCATGTCTGTTTCTAATGTGTTATGTTTGTGCAACATATCAAATCTGATCTAGACCCTAGATCTGGTGCTCTTGTGATAATTTTTTTGTTTTGTTACACAAGAAACACTTTCACCTTCAAATGCTCTTTAGAGTCTGTATGTGTCATGTCACATGTAACTCAATGATGAAAACACACAGGCCTCTTGCTTGTAGTGCTGTTTAATAGCACTGTTGCTTAAACAAAGCTAGTGGGTTAACCAGACTGCCTCATTCTGACAATTCTCATTAAATTCATGTCTTGTTTAGTGAGGCAGTATGGCCAACTCTCTGCTGGGCAAAAGACTACAGGGAAATTATCTTGCAAAGCATAGGTTGATACATTTTTGTGAACCTAATGAGACTTTGTGGCTAGGTTTAAAAAAACAAACTACAATTTCAGTAGATATCTGAAATTCAAATAAGTACTATGAAAAAGCAAGAAAAGCAAATATAAGTGGTTTCTTGTCCCTATAATCAGGAATGCCCAGTCTACTCAGACTAGAGGCCTATCTGAAATATTTTTTCACTCGGCACACGAGAAACTTTTAAAACAATACTAATGGGGCAAAATCTAATGTATGAATAAGTTTCTCTCTCTATATATGCACGTGATTGGCCTGTAGTATGCAAGTACTTGCTTGTGGTGCAGTGATATATTGTTTGTTCTTCAATTTTAGATAGATGCACGTATCTTATAACGTAATTACTCATTTTAAGAGAGGTGTTTTTCTTTTAAGTGAAGACTCGTGTCTCTTGTTGGTATCTGGAGATATGGTATCTTTTACAGCTGTCACTTCTTTAAGAGGTATGGAGCACTCATTTGGAATAGGGAATTCTGTCAAATGAGGTGTCATGCTTATTTAAGTGGTGCAGGAATGAAATGACAAATTGTTTACCCCCTTCTTAGGCTACATGCATTATGCCACAATACATCCCTAGGTGTACTACAACACATAAGTAACTTCTGATTATTATTTTTTTTTGTTGCTATTGTGCCATAGATCAAGGGGTGCAGATAGGACTGTGCAGAGTCTTACATACACTAGTTAGTTAACCCCCGCCCCCACTATTTCTACATTTTACAATGAGAGTATTTAACTTTGTTTCAGCAAACTCACATTTAAAGAGTGATTCCCCAAATATAATCACTGCATACTTTAGCATTTCTAAACTTAATCTACTATCTCCCAAATACAGTAGATTTAAACTTTAACTGTATGCCCAGTGCAATACTAAAAGTACTGTGCATTGCTATGTATGCTAATTTTAAATTACTGATTATACAGATTTATACTAAAATGCAATCATAAGGATATGCACTGACAGAATTTACTGCACAAATTTGTTAAAGGGACAGTCTAGTGAAAATTTAAACTTTCATGATTCAGAGCTTATACAGTGCTAGTTTGTGTGTGCCAGTAGAGAACATTGTGCCCTAGGATTACATAGGAGTCAGCACTGATTGGCTAACATGCAAGTCTGTCAAAAGAACTGAAATAAGGGGGCAGTCTGCAGAGGTTTAGATACAAGGTAATCAAAGAGGTAAAAAGTATATTAATATTACTGTGTTGATTATGCAAAACTGGGGAATGGGAAATTAACAGATTATATTCTTAAACTGTAAAAATTCTAGAGTAGACTGTCCTTTTAAACCTATACGTCTAGTCTAGAAAAACACATAACAGGGTGCCCTTGGGAACTTAAAAATGGTCCTGGTGCCTGAATGTGAACTGTGTAGCCCAGTCAAATTGCCCACCTCCTGCTGTGTGTGTGTATATTATTGCCCTCTGCTCTGAGCCACTATCCTGATTGGTCATCAGCTTCTCTGCGCTGTGTCTGGGAAATAAAAGCCTCAGCATGCAGTGAGCCCAGAAAACAGCTGTCTCTTCTGGATCAGTGATATAATGCTGCCTTCTATCCATTTGCTAAGTCCCAGCAATGTCAGCTTGCTTGGGAACTAGTAAAGCGCTGTGGTGCATCTACTGGATCCTAGCAGTGTTCGCCTGCCTGGGACCTGGTGATGCATCATGAGCTTTCTGGTTGCTGGCCCCCACAGTGTCAGCCTGCCTGGGACCTGGTGATGCATCATGATCTTTCTGGTTGCTGGCCCCCACAGTGTCGGCCTGCCTGGGACCTGGTGATGCATTGTGATCTTTCTGGTTGCTGGGACCTGGTGATGCATCATGAGCTTTCTGGTTGCTGGCCCCCATGGTGTCGGCCTGCCTGGGACCTGGTGATGCACAGTTATCTTTCTGGTTGCTGACCCCCACAGTGTCAGCCTGGCTGAGGACCTGGTGATGCACCGTGATCTTTCTGGTTGCTGGGACCCGGTGATGCATCATGATCTTTCTGGTTGCTGGCCCCCACAGTGTCAGCCTGCCTGGGACCTGGTGATGCATTGTGATCTTTCTGGTTGCTGGGACCTGGTGATGCATCATGAGCTTTCTGGTTGCTGGCCCCCATGGTGTCGGCCTGCCTGGGACCTGGTGATGCACCGTTATCTTTCTGGTTGCTGACCCCCACAGTGTCAGCCTGGCTGAGGACCTGGTGATGCACCGTGATCTTTCTGGTTGATGGGACCCGGTGATGCATCATGATCTTTCTGGTTGCTGGCCCCCACAGTGTCAGCCTGCCTGGGACCTGGTGATGCATTGTGATCTTTCTGGTTGCTTGGGACCTGGTGATGCATCATGAGCTTTCTGGTTGCTGGCCCTCACAGTGTCAGCCTGGCTGAGGACCTGGTGATGCACCGTGATCTTTCTGGTTGCTGGGACCCGGTGATGCATCATGATCTTTCTGGTTGCTGGCCCCCACAGTGTCAGCCTGCCTGGGACCTGGTGATGCATTGTGATCTTTCTGGTTGCTGGGACCTGGTGATGCATCATGAGCTTTCTGGTTGCTGGCCCTCACAGTGTCAGCCTGGCTGAGGACCTGGTGATGCACCGTTATCTTTCTGGTTGCTGGCCCTCACAGTGTCAGCCTGGCTGAGGACCTGGTGATGCACCGTTATCTTTCTGGTTGCTGGCCCTCACAGTGTCAGCCTGGCTGAGGACCTGGTGATGCACCGTGATCTTTCTGGTTGCTGGCCCTCACAGTGTCAGCCTGGCTGAGGACCTGGTGATGCACCGTTATCTTTCTGGTTGCTGGCCCTCACAGTGTCAGCCTGGCTGAGGACCTGGTGATGCACCGTTATCTTTCTGGTTGCTGGCCCTCACAGTGTCAGCCTGGCTGAGGACCTGGTGATGCACCGTTATCTTTCTGGTTGCTGGCCCTCACAGTGTCAGCCTGGCTGAGGACCTGGTGATGCACCGTGATCTTTCTGGTTGCTGGCCCTCACAGTGTCAGCCTGGCTGAGGACCTGGTGATGCACCGTGATCTTTCTGGTTGCTGGGACCTGGTGATGCACCGTTATCTTTCTGGTTGCTGGGACCTGGTGATGCATCATGAGCTTTCTGGTTGCTGGCCCTCACAGTGTCAGCCTGGCTGAGGACCTGGTGATGCACCGTTATCTTTCTGGTTGCTGGCCCTCACAGTGTCAGCCTGGCTGAGGACCTGGTGATGCACCGTGATCTTTCTGGTTGCTGGGACCTGGTGATGCACCGTTATCTTTCTGGTTGCTGGGACCTGGTGATGCATCATGAGCTTTCTGGTTGCTGGCCCCCATGGTGTCGGCCTGCCTGGGACCTGGTGATGCACCGTGATCTTTCTGGTTGCTGACCCCCACGTTGTCAGCCTGCCAGAGGACCCATGAAAAAGTACTTGATTGCTCTGTAGATGCTGGGTCCACACATTGCCTTTCCAAACAGGGAACGTGGAATGTGCTGCTAAGCAGTTATGAGTAGCTACCCTCGTTTCCTCTTGTATAGTTCACTGTGCGTTGTTGTAATTTTGCCTAGAATGTCAGTGCTTCAGCAGGGTGTTTATTTTAAGGGATACTCTGGCTCATCCTTGTATGCTTCTCCGTACTCTGAACACTAGAAAACTTGCTCAAACCATGATTTAGGTAGAGCTTTGCTAACTCTTTCACGTATCACAGAACAATGATATAGACAAAAGCAGGGCAATTTCTAAAATATAGACAACTGAAACTTTTTTTTTTAAATGGCTCTCTTGAGCGACTAATTAGCTGGCCTTTTACTGTCCCTTAAGCCCTCCTTAAATGACTGGCTGCAATATGTAAAACAAATTTGTAAAGCCCTGCAATCCATTATACCAGGAATTGACAAATCCCAGCAGTCGGTTAACCTCCTCTCCTGACCTGGATCCAAATAGACCCCCTATAAACCTATAGATGACTCGACTTTCTTGCTTGTAGATAAAAAAAAAAAAAAAGCCTCGGATCCATTTTTTTTTTTTTTTTTTTTTTTTTTTTTTTTTTTTAGCCAGGGAATGTTTGGAAGTGTATCAAAGCTCCTCTGCTTTAACATTTACATATAGACTGTATAGGGTATTAAGGGAATAGTCTAGTCAAAATGTAAACTTTCATGATTCAGATAGAGCATGCTACTTTCTGATTTACTCCTATTATCGATTTTCTTTGTTCTCTTGGTATTTTTATTTGAATGTAAGCCGGCCCATTTTTGTTTCAGCTCATGCTTAGCGCTTGCTAATTGGTGGCTACATTTAGACACCAATCAGAAAGAGCTACCCAGGTGCTGAAACAAAAATGAGCCGGATCCTATGCTTACACTCCTTTTTTTTTTTTTCTTTTCAAATAAAGATACCAAGAGAACAAAGAAAAATTGATAATGGGAGAAAATTAGAGCATGCAATTTTAAGCAACTTTCTATCTGAATCATAAAAAGATTGACTAGACTATTCTTTGAACTTGCTCAGTTTATATGCAGCTCTTACTTAAAGGGACAGTATACACTAATTTTTCATATAACTGCATGTAATAGACAGTACACTACTATAAAGAATAAGATTCACAGATACTGATATAAAAATCCAGTATAAAACGGTTTAAAAACTTACTTGGAAGCTCTGTTTTAGCTCTGTTGAAAAGGTAGCTGGAAAGCGGGAAATAAGACCCCCCCCCTTCCTTTGCATATAAAAAGACCCTTTACACAAACAGGAGCAAGCTGGAGAAGGTAGCTGACGGTATTCTCATAAAACTTTGGGGCTTGGTTAGGAGTCTGAAAACTAGAGAAATGTTATTTAAAAAAAGCAAAACTATACATTTAAAAAACAAAAAAAATGATGTATGGGCTATATAAATCATCTACAAAACATTTATGCAAAGAAAAAATGTGTAATGTACCTTTTTAAACAGGTTCACACATAAGAGCATAAGTTCCAGTCAGTTCCAACACCTGAAAAGGGGGAGGGGGTGTGCAAGTTGACTATCTGTTTAAAAAGAGACTAAAGCAACTTGCATTGCAACAACACTATGGGACTGTACAGTATGCTGTTAATTGTGTCCCTTTTAAAACAGTTTATTTGTTTGGTTTGTACCACCAGCTTTATTTTGAATCCATATGGTACACAAAGCTGTCTAAGCATGTCTTCTTGTAATGGTTCTATATTTTATATGCTGTACTGTAAATTGCTTATCTACATATGTAATACTAGTAAATATACACATTGTATTCTCTTAACACAGTACAAATCAGACGTGACTGCCTTGCAAATGACCTGAAGCGTTACCTTTTTTTTTCTCACCATTTCTTTTCCAGATACAATGGCTGTCCCTCCCTCTTATGCTGATCTTGGCAAATCTGCCAGAGACATCTTCAATAAAGGATATAGTAAGTAATCACATGGCTCTTCATTTTATGAGTAAAGAGTGATAGTTTTCTGTTTTTTTTTTTTTTTTTTTTTTTTTTTCTCTAGTAAATATCAACATGAACACTGCAGTGATTAAGATAGTAGAATTTAAACACCACCCAGCTAATATTTCTAACAAATGTCTACATATCTCAGCAAACCCTGTGTAGTCTATTGTGTATACTATAGTTCTGATAACCCAGTAAAAAGCACCAACATCTAGATCTGTGCACTGTCTTATTGCCTTTGGCTGTAATCAAATAAGAATCTCCTGTGTTGTGTGATCAGGTTTTGGGCTGGTGAAACTCGATGTCAAGACAAAGTCTGCAAGTGGAGTGGTAAGTTCATGCATAATCCTGGAGCTCTAAAAAAAAAAAAAAACATCTGTCTTATTATTTGAGAAATATTTGCTGATTTAAATGGGGGGGATGTTCCAAGTCTGCCTGTTTATAACCATTATCCCTACACGCTCTAATATTGGTCACAATGTAATCCCAGCCCCCCTTGCCTACTGCCTTTTAAGGGGATTGAAAAGTCAAAAATAAAATGTACATTTCAATTTGAAATAGAAGCATTCTTGCCATACACCTCCCATTAGCAAATATGCTTGTAATAATTTTTTCAGCAGCATATGCAGTGAGGTTCTGTTCATCTGTTTTGTATGACACAAAATACATCTTCAGAAGCAATACACACTACCTACCGCCAGCTCTCTGAGCAAGCAATGGTGTGAATACTGGCACACGACCCTCACAGGATATGTGCGTATGCCACTGAAAAAATGTCATTACTTTTACTAGAAGCATATTTGCTAATGGACGTATATTGCAAAAATGCTTTATATGTTAAATGGAACTTCATTCACGCACATTTTCAATTTTGACCTTTCTGTCCCTTTTAAGGGGCATATTCTACAGTTTACTAGTCAGGGAAAATGTTAATTGTTCACTCAGTATTAATTAGTCTGGAACTAGTGGAATTTTCCAGCCCTGCATATTTGTTGTGTTGAGTTTTTTTCTCCCTGCCTGGGGGACTCTTTTATAAATTGAAGGACCAATAGGCCATTGGCATTTACAGTCTCTTCATGGCAACGGCAAACCCATTATAAAATCATGGGCATGTCAGATATTAAAGTGAGTCAACCCTAGCGTTTCTGAAACGCTAGTATTGACTATTGAAACAAATAAAAGGGATTTTCATTCAGAAAGCTCCTTTATTTGTTTCAAGCCATTGCTTATCTGCTACAGCAGATCGCTGTTTTGCTAAGAGGTGACGTTTCAACCTCTTCGCAAATGGTGCCCTTGGGAACAGGATTTCACGCACGCTAAGCCGGATTTACCGTACGGCTATTGGCTAAGAGGTTAAAACGTCACCTCTAGCAAAACGGCGGTCTCCCGTGGGCTGCCTGAGCAGCTCAGAGCGGCAATCAATTGAAACAAATTAAGGAGCTTTCTGCATGAAGTATGTTATATTTTATGATTGGTCCCCTTTATTTGTTTTAATAGTCAATCCTAGCTTTTCAGAAACGCTAGGGTTGACTTTCACTTTAAAGGGACACTAAACCTAATTTTTTTTTTTTTTTTATGACTGTGATTTTAAGAGACTTTCTAATTTACTTCCATTATCATTTTCTTCGTTCTCTTGCTATCTTTATTTAAAAAGCAGGAATGTAAAGCTTAAAGGAACAGTCAAGTCCAAAACAAATTTCATGATTCATATAGGGCATGTAATTTTTAAACAACTTTCCAAGTTACTTTTATCACCAATTTTGCTTTGTTCTTTTGGTATTAGTTGAAAGCTAAACCTAGGAGGTTTATATTCTAATTTCTTAGACCTTGGAGGCCGCCTCTAATTTGAATGCGTTTTGACAGTTTTCACCACTAGAGGGCGTTGGTTCGTGTGTTTCATATAGATAACATTGATGTGAAGTTACCGAGGAGTTAGCACTGACTAAAATGCAAATCTGTCAAAAGAACTGAAATAAGGGGGCAGTTTGCAAAGGCATAGATAACAAGGTAATTAGAGGGGAATGGGTAATAAAGGGAATATATCTATTCTCTATTCAGGAGACAGCACTCACTGGTCTTGACAATACTGGATTTATTCAGTGACGTTTCGGGGAATACACCCCTTCATCAGACCTGGGTCTGATGAAGGGGTGTATTCCCCGAAACGTCCCTGAATAAATCAAGTATTGTCAAGACCAGTGAGTGCTGTCTCCTGATTTTTTTTTATATATATCTCTATATCTCTATATCTCTATATCTCTATATCTCTATATCTCTATATCTCTATATCTCTATATCTCTATATCTCTATATCTCTATATCTCTATATCTCTATATCTCTATATCTCTATATCTCTATATCTCTATATCTCTATATCTCTATATCTCTATATCTCTATATCTCTATATATATATATATATATATATATATATATATATATATATATATATATATAATTATATATCTATCCCACGTGTACTTTCTGTCTCTTTGTGTTGAAAAGAGATTTAAACAGCATGTGATAAGAGGCAGCCCTCAAAGGCTTAGAAATTAGCATATGAGCCTACCTATGTTTAGTTTAAACTAAGAATACCAAGAGAAAAAAGCAAATTTGATGATAAAAGTAAATTGGAAAGTCGATTAAAATTAAAAGTCCTATCTGAATAATGAAAGTTTAATTTATACTTGACTGTCCCTTTAAATTGCATAGTGGGACAAAACAGGGAAACAAAATGTTTTTAAAGGGCCATTCATTATAGTAAAAACAAAACAAGAAAACATGCTCTGATTTTGTTAAAGCCAAACTAATTACAAGACTAGTGACCCCACACCTCTGCTTAAACACTGCAAAGGGATTATACACCACTCTGTCCCCACAGAGCACTTTTGTCCCCACTGATCCAGTTAGCAGCGCTAGTCTCATGACACAGCTGTGTAACTAGTGCTGTTTGTTTGATCAGCAGCAGTGCTCTGAGGGTACATAACAGTGCTTTCACTATGTGTTTAATCCCTTTGGTTAAACGCACAGAGGTCACTAGTCCTAAATTTACATGCTCCTAATGAATTGTATGGGAGATGGAACACAAAAAAAATTGTTTCATAATTCAGGTAGAAAATGCAACTTTCCAATGTACTACTTTTACAAAATGTTGCTTAATTTCTTGGTATCCTTTGTTGAAGGAGCTGCAATACAGTAGCTGAGCACATTGGGTGATGACGCATGCATGTACAGCCACCAATCAGCAGCTTCCTCTCAGTAGTGCAGTGCTGCTCCTGTGCATACCAAAATATGCATTTTAACAAAGAACTAAGCAAATTTGGTAAAATAAGAAAACCTGATTTGTTTACAATTGTATGTTAAGTCTTAATCAGGAAAGGAAGAAAAACCATGGGTTCCATGTCACTTTTTAAAATGCAAAAGTCTAAAAACTGCTTCTACACAGCGATTAGACCATGGCTAAGCAGTGGAAGGGTTACAGTCCTAGTAATAAATATCTATTACTTGTGGAAATGGTGGTTGAGGTATGTGAACATATTAATAAGTCTTATTTCCCAATTTATAGGAGTTCACAACATCTGGTTCATCGAATACAGACTCCGGCAAGGTTAACGGCAGCTTAGAGACCAAATACAAATGGGGGGAGTACGGCCTGACCTTCACAGAAAAATGGAACACCGATAACACATTAGGAACAGAAATTACCATTGAAGATCAAGTACGTATCTGAACCTGTAGATTGAACGGATACAATTGTAGCATCTTGTGTTAGACTGGAGAAAAAGCATTAGTAAATAGGACTGTCTGAATAATATATTGTGCCCCATCACTGCAATCTGATCTCTCTTGCTTAGAAGAGGCCACTAAATGATGTCAGAAACCTTATCAGCTACGCTAGATAAATATGTTTTTGTGTGAAACGTAGATAACCAATTTATAATATGTAAAAGCTATAGAAAACTTTTAAAGGTGTATATAAAAGTCAACTTCGCCAGCCCTGTTATAATAATTGCACTTATAGTCCAAGCTGTGTTAATATATACTTGGTCTATTGATGCTAACACTTTGGTCTCTTTAAAAGTTTTAAAGGTTACTTTAACGTCTCAAAAAAAAAAAAAAACTAAACCTCTTAAGATTTGTTTATAAAATGTTCACTTACGTATAATGAAACAACTTTGCAATATATCTTGAATTTTTATTTAACCCCATTTGTATGTAATTTAGCTCTGAAGAATGAGGATTTCTTAATTCTCCGAACTTGAAGTGCACCCTGATGACTACTCCTGCTACATATCTTTCCCTGACTCAGTTTTAACAGATAACTGCTAAACCATGTGTTTTATATTAGATATGTGCATTCATAGATTTTGGATTCTTCCGAATGTGGGGAAAAAGTGTCAGCTTGTGCTGTTGGGTTTTTTTTGTTTTTTTTTTTTAAACCAAATTTATTCTTGGGGGAAACTGCAACACACTAGGATTTGTGCAAATCTAGATCCTATTGTGTTGTAGTCTCACAAGAATAAATTTGGGTCCGAAAATAGCTGAATGACACGAGCAGCTGCCACTTTCGGAGGTTTCCAAAACCTGAATACACATCTATTTTATACTAACATTATGACCATGGCTAGCCTTGTCTTTAGACTCGAGCACCAATTGACTCCTCCAAATATGGCAAAATGGTGGGTGGAAATTGGCAATTGAACTGCTGTGCAAATGATGTTTTTTTTTTTTTTTTTTAAATGTTTAGATTTAACTGATCTGTATAAAGACAGCAAATATCTTGTGATTACAAGGTGTTCACTGCCCCTTTTTTAAATGAACATTATTTTATATATGCCCAGGTCCAAATTTTGATTTGGTGAGCAGATGGGCCAGTGCTTGTCTAGGGTCCAAGTTCAGCGTTGGGCAGCCTTTTTATGTACTTTATTGCAGTAGGATACTATTGACTTATGTTTCTAAGGATTTCCTTTATTTGATTTAGCCTTGTAGTTTCTAAAAAAAAAAATGTATTTTTTTTTTTTACCCCCAGATTGCTAAAGGCTTGAAGCTTACGTTCGACACTACATTTTCACCAAACACGGGGTGCGTGAGTTGATTATGGGATGTGTGCACTTCTTTTTTTTCTTTTTTTTTTTCTTTAAAAAGCATGCCTGTTTCACAACAGGTTTACTTATCTAGTAGCTCACTTCCCCTTTCCAAAACAATGGATGGCAACTCTTTTTAGGATACACGTAATTAATGCACCTTGCACCCGGTTTGTTGTTTTTGGGTTTGTGTTTGTGGGTCTTTAACGGTATTGGTTGCCTATTGAAACAGAGTACAAGAAAGATTGTGAACTTCTATTTACAGCATTTCAGACATTACAATGTTTAGTCACATTAATAGATATAAAGCTTTCTGTTGCACCCATCCACAATCCATCACCAGTATTAGTGAGGTGTTTTTTTTTTTTTTTAATTTTTTTTTTTTTTTTTTTCTCTTAGCAAGAAGAGTGGAAAGGTTAAAGCGGCCTACAAGCGTGAATTCGTAAACCTTGGCTGTGATGTGGATTTTGACTTTGCTGGCCCTGCTATCCACGGTTCTGCCGTTGTTGGTTATGAAGGATGGCTTGCTGGGTACCAGATGACCTTTGACAGTGCCAAATCCAAGCTCACAAAGAACAACTTTGCTGTTGGATACAAGACAGGAGACTTCCAGCTCCACACCAATGTGTGAGTGAAACATAGTACACACCACAGATCCTGTCCCCTCTCTCTCTCTCCTTTTTGTACTAGGAAAATACTAATTTTTATAATTATTACACAGGCCATTGCTTACAGGTGTGAGTTAAATGCAGGTCTTTGGCAGTTTATAGAGACACAAACTCTTAATGGTTAAAATAAATATTTTAACAGGAATGAGTGCTTGTATTCTCTAGTACCTGTTCAGGATACTGTCAATTAGAATAATACATTTTGTATCTATGTATAATGATATAGTTTTTCTTACTAGATCAGTTTATTCTATGATCAATATGAAAGAACAGCATTTTAAGTTATTAAAATGTATATTTTTGTCTGAAAAAATATTAACTTAAATTGAAAGTGAAACTAAAACTGCAGTATCAGTTGTGTACTTAATGGGATAGTCTATTCAAAAAATAAATTTTCATGATTCAGATAGAAAATGCAACTTTCTAATTTACTCCTATTAATTTTTCTTCGTTCTCTTGGTATCGTATTTAAAAAAGCTGAAAAGTAAGCTTAGGGGCCGGCCCATTTTTGGTTCAGAACCTGGGTAGCACTTGCTGATTGGATGGCTACATTAAGACACCAATCAGCAAGCGCTACCCAGGTTCTGAACCAAAAATGGGCCGGCTCCTAAGCTTACATTCTTGCTTTTCAAAATAGATTCCAAGAGAACAAAGAAATTAATAGGAGTAAATGAGAAAGTTGCTTAAAATTGCATGCTCTATCTGAATCATGAAAATTTTATGTTGATTATACTATCCCTTTTTAATCATTTCACACTGGCTGATAAGGATAACCTATCTGAGAGGGGCACATCTGTTACCCTGACCAGAAAACACAGGTTTATTAAGAGCTGTTCATATGCTTATGGAATTATTTTGTAATGCCTTCTTTTAGATGAAACACCGAAAATGTCTACAGTGTACACAACAATTATTTTATATATTTTTCTGCCTTTTAGCAATGATGGGTCGGAGTTCGCCGGCTCCATTTACCAGAAGGTCAGTGACAAAATGGAGACGTCCGTTAACCTCGCCTGGACAGCTGGCAACAACAGCACCCGATTTGGAATTGCTGCCAAGTACCAACTGGATTCCACTGCATCCATCTCAGTGAGTGCTTAGGCTGACATTGCAGTTAATGTCAAACCATTAAACAAAGATGTTTACAGCCTCTATTATGTAAAATGCAGCATTAACTGAAACTGCTTCTTGCTGCCAACTTTAGTGAATACCTTTCTTACTATTGTGAGCAATTATAGAAAGTTCACTACACAACCTTTGCAATAATTATAGAATTGTGCAACATAGTACGACTATACCTCAAAAAAAAAAAAAAAAAAAGCACGGGGGCGGGGTGTTGTGAATTAATTGAAAATATAGTTGTTTTTTTCCCCTTTAAAGTTAAAAATGAGCACAGAAATTTGCGTTTTTTTTTTTTTTTTTTTTTTTCTTTTGGCATCTGTAAAAATCAAATTTAGCATTTGTGTTTTGAGTACGTAGTGTGTGTCTAGACCTATATACTGATAGAATCTCTGCATATCTTTAACAAAATAATTTTGTATTTTCCTTTTAGGCAAAGGTGAACAATTCCAGCCTTGTTGGTGTAGGTTACACTCAAACTTTGAGGCCAGGTAAGTGTGGGTAGTGTGTTTCATGTTAGTGATTTGTCCTTTTCAGATAATAGATTTGACTGCATTTACTAGATGTGTGCATTTGGAAATTTTAGATACCTCCCCAATGCTGAAGAAGGGTGGCCCTTTGTGCCGTTCAGCTATTTGCAAATCCAGATTTTAGTCTGTTGCTGTTTCAAGTATAAATTTGGCTCAGAAAAATAGCCAAATGATACAAAGGGCTTCCACATTTAGAGGTATCCGAAACCTATGAATGCACACGTCTAACATTTACATGGGGGTAGCTATAAATTTCTATCGTCAAAGTTTTAATTTTGACTAGACTGTCCCTTTTAATGCTTTTCCCCACTTGGATGGTGTCTCTTCCTACCATGTGACCTTGATTTTTTAATTTAAGGTATTTTGTGTTTAGACCTTAAATTTAAAATACTGTACATTTAAACAATGTGACCCTTTTAAAAGTAATAGATGACTTGTTAATCCAAGTTTAAGATGGCAGCACTTGGTGTTTTTTTTTTTTTTTTAAAGTTTTTTTTTTTTTTATTAAAGCTTTCCATTTTCCATTAAAGAGTTAGTAAGCATTTAATAAAATCAATCAATGTAAAGTTTGTACATTACATATTTCATGTATCTATAAATAATATTGTAGCTGTAAGATATAAAATCTTACCTTTTAAAAAGCTCCCCTAGAACATGCTGCTTATGTCTCAAATTTAACAGTGAACAGTACAGCTTGTGAGAAGGCTACCTCCCTCCCCTCCTCATTTGTACATTTATAGGCACAAGATGACATACAGTGCATATTTTGTGAAATCACTTCATGGCCAGGATGTCTTGATAAAAAGTTTAATGACGAGGGTGGAAGTTTTTTCATTGGCTGTACCGCCCATGCCTGTTTTCTATTTATTTTATTATACTTAATGTAAAGCGCCAACATATTCCGCAGCGATGTCCATGAGTAAAAAATCATTTAAATAAAACTGATATAAAACTTGTAAGAGAATGGACAAGATTTACAAACACAGGAGGAATTGAGGGCCCTATTCCTGTGAGAACTTACAATCTAGAAGGGTAGGAGGTTGAGAAACAGGAGGTGAGGACTGCAAGATGGAGAAAGATGTTAATGCAGAGTTAGATGAGGGAAATGTTAGGTAAGTGAAATTAATTTATTGAATTGGGTGATAGGCTTCTCTGAACAAAAGTCTTCAGGGAACATTTAAAGGAAGAAAGATAAGGGCAAAGCACGAGGGAGAGTATTCCAGAGGGTAGGTGCTGCACGACAGAAGTCCTGCAGTCTAGCATGGGAAGAGGTGATAGTCGAAGATGCAAGGAGCAGGTCATTGTTGGATCTTAGTAGGCAGGCTGGAGTATACTGGTTTAGAGAGGATAAGTCGTGGGGAGCGGCGTTGAGAGCTTTGTATGTAAGGGTGAGAATTTTGAATTGGGTAATTCTGCTGTGAATGGGGAGCCAATGAAGGGACTTGCAGAGAGGTGCAGCAGTTAGAGCGACGGGAAAGGTGGATTAGCCTGGCAGAGGCATTTAGGATAGATTGAAGGGGGGGAGGCGGGAAATAGGAAGGCCAGTAAAAAGGTTATTACAAGGGAGTGGATTATTTGCTTTGTGCTAGCGCTCAGAAAAGGGCGACTCTTGGAAATATTGCGTAGGTGGTTGCGGCAAGATGAAGAAAGTGATTGGTTGTGGGGGACGAAAGATAGATTTGAGATTGGGGAAATGGTGATTCTGTCAACAAGGATAGAGAAGTCAGAAGTCGACGTAGAGCGGGGGGGGGGGGGGTAGGAGTTCAGTCTTGGACATGTTAATCTTTAGGTGGAGAGGCCATCCATGAAGAAATACCAGATAAGTGGTCGCTGACATGAGAAAGGAGAGAGAGCAGGGGTGAAGTAGATCGGGTGTCATACAAATACACCCCCTCTATTGGCGCTGTCAATATTAGTGTATTCTATTGGCGCTGTCAATATTAGTGTATTGCACTTCTAATTGTTCAATTACACTTGCCCTGCTTAACAGTGACAAATTAGAAGTGCAATACACTATTATTGACAGCACCAATAGCGGGTGCGTACTTGTGTCAATATCCATACACAGTGTTTCGAGGGGAGGCGACACTAAATATACATGGAGTTCTGATTGGAAACTATGTTGGAAGGTGTGTACCTCTAGTCCAATTAGTAAACAGTTTTAAAGCTTTAGGGTGTGAATTGTTCGAGGCTACGAGTACGGCTAGAAGCCGAAACATGTCAGCCTATGTTCATTTTTTGTATCCCACATTGAAGGTTTTACCTAGGGTATTTGTAACCCTTATGCTTTTATAACTGGAAATAAAGATATTTCTTTTTAACCCTACCCAGCTCTGTGCTCCGCACTCATTTGCCTGTTTTTTATTACATACTCTGCCAAGTCTTGAGCACTAAAGACAGGCCAGGGGGTGTGGAGCAGGTAGGTAGAGGAGAGAGTTAAAGGTGGAGAAGAGTCGTTTGAGGAAAGAGTAGATATGAAAGAAGAGAAGTAGGTTTGCTTGGCTAAGTGAAGGGCAAAAGTGTATGAACAAAGAATACTTAGTGTATGAAATCCGGTTCAGAGTGAGTTTTCCTCCAGACACGCTCAGCAGTACGGGAGCATTTTTGCAAATAGCATGTTTGCTGAGAGTGCCAGGGCTGTAACTGATGGCGTGATGTTTTGCGCAGTCTGGGAGGGACAAGTGTGTCTAGTGCAGAGGAGAGAGTTTTGATATAGTGGGCTGTAGCGAGATCAAGGCAGGTTATAGTGGAAGTGTGAGGGAGGAGATCTTGAATGATTTTTGAAAATTGGAGCGGATCCACAGCATGTAGATTTCTGCTGGGGCGGGATGGAGAAGTGGGTTTAGCTGTTGCATTAATATTATAGGTGACCAGGTGATGGTCTGAAATGGGAAAAGGGCAACAGGTGAGGTCAGATATAGAACAGAGGTAGGCAAATACCAGGTCGATGGAGTGTCCATCACGGTGAGGAGGGTGGATTGTGAGACTGAAGGAGGATGTGAGTGAATTTGTCAAAAAATCATAGTGAGTTATGATTGTGCATTCAAGTTTTGATTAAACTTTTACTAAATATTGCTGCTCAACCAAATTTACATGAACTTCTTACATGGGGTAATTTTTTTGGTTTCTTCCCCCACAACCTCAATTTTATTGCTAGTGCACCTTGCGAGGGTGATAGGGATGCAATTACAATTGGTTTTTATTTTGATGCCATAATTTCTAAATGTAAATATTTGGATTACTCTTAACATGACCTGTGTGTTTTTTTTTTTTTTGTTTTTGTTTTTTTTCTATCTACAGGTGTAAAACTTACTCTCTCTGCTTTAGTAGACGGAAAGAACATAAACTCTGGAGGACACAAGGTTGGCGTTGGTTTGGATTTAGAGGCTTAAGGACACCTCTCGTCAATAAACCACGCCAAGGGATATCCAGGAAATTGGCCTTATCTATATATATTTTGTTTTCAAAACCATTACCAGCAAAGCTTCTATTTGCCTCCCTCTGTCTCCCCCACACCCCACTAAAATATCATAGGACAGAAGCTGTATTGAGGTAGAAGTTCTACGTTATCTGGTTGAACCTAGTTTGTCACCCGGTTATCCCTCCTCATTGAGAACCTACAGTGAAGCACTCCTTTACACATTTATTTAAAAGTGTATTTAACTAATTTGTAGTGCTTCTTGCAACAAATGGAATAGACCTCAATTGAGGGAAGAACAAAATGTACATGTGTATGCATGTTTGTTTTTATGTTCCTTTTAACATTTTGGTAATGCCAAGTCGGACACAAGCAACGGAGCTGTAGATCTTGTAACTCGGAGGGGCAGCAGTTTTGCGTAAATCACCACCTTTATTTTGTGAGGATTTTTGATATCCCAAAAAAGTAAGAATTATGAATAAAACCAGAATTACATGTGCAAGTTGTTTATCTGACTTTCATAATGGTGTTAAGTAGAGGAGTGAGGGGATATGAAAAAACAAAAAACTTTCAAGTATTAAGGGCCTTAATAAAGCTGCAGCTGAAAGTATATTTCACGAAGACCAAAACAAAGAGGTCATGATCTCATCTTGAAGGCAGCCATTTCAGGAGTAATTACTGGGTGCAGAAAATACAAGAGAAAAAAGAAGCGCCCACCGCATCTAAGTGCAGATTATATGTAAATTTTAATTAATAAAAAAAATAGCAAGAATAACACTCACAATATAAAAAATATATACAAGCCTTGTATCAAACACTTCGAAACTGTCCCCGACTGTAGTGTGTGCCACTTGAGACACGCTGAATCCAAGATGGAGACTCCGCAACTGAGCAGAAGGGAGGTGTGTACTCCGCTGGGCCAATCCGCTACGTTGTTGACTTGGTGCTGGATTACTACAGGTTGGAGCGTAGTGCTGTGTAAGATGATCCCCGGTATTGGTAATTCATCCTCCACAATGGGTGTATTACTTAACCGTGGTAATCCTAGTCCTCCTTAAGCAATGTTAGACCACACTTGTTAAAGAGCGGTATATGGTCCTCAGCCCACTTAGTGTTAGCGTCTGCATATAAAAAAAATACAAACACTAACAGTGGCCTCACAGGAACCCTTTGGTGCACGCTGTATTGTGCTTGCTGGAACGGATGTATAATGTCATTAATTCAACAATAAATCAGAACCTCAGCCCACTTAGTGTTACCTATATTGATATAAACACTAACAGTGGCCTCACAGGAATCTGAATGTTGCACACTATGTGCACTTAACAGAAATGGTGGTTGATTTGAAGGAACAAACTTTCATTAGTGGTGGTAAAGACAAACCCTGGGGTAAGCATAAGGCTATACTAAAAACTAAAGGGATATGACGGCACCCTTTTAGTAAAAACCAAATATGCTAAATCTAAGTAAACCTAAAAAGAAACAGATTTTGTTTTCTTGCAGAATGAGCAATTAGAAATTCTCACTGTAACATGTTGGTAACTTAAAGGGACACTAAACCCACATTGTTTTTCTTTCATGATTCAGATAGAGCATGCAATCTTAAGCAACTTTCTAATTTACTCCTATTCGTTTTCTTGCTATCTTTATTTAAAAAGCAGCAATGTGATGCATAGGGGCTGGCCCATTTTTGGTTGAGAACCTGGGTTATGCTTGCTTATTGGTGGCTAAATGTCAGCCACCAATAAGCAAGCTCTATCCAGGGTGCTGAACCTAAAATGGTCTGGCTGCTTAGATTCATTCCTGTTTTTTTAATAAAGATGCCAAGAGAAAAAGAGTAAATTAGAAAGTTGCTTAAAATGTAATGCTCTATCTGAATCTTAAAAGAGAAAAAAATTAGGGTTTAGTATCCCTTTAAGGTGTATTCTGTCCTCTTTGAAATGTGGGAAAAACTTACTCTTGCATACACTAAGGCAGCTCATGTTAATCTGTAAGATTTGACATCAAGCTAGATGAGCTTTCCAGTAGAGCTATGACAGGAAGTAATGGACATTGCACAAATGATGGGCCTAAAATGTATGGTTACACTGCTCAGACCTTGCTTCTCCTGCTAGGATCTTTTAAAGGGACAGTCTACACCAGAATTTTTGTTCATTAAAAAGATGGATAATCTCTTTATTACCCATTCCTTAGTTTTGCACAACTAACAGTTATATACAGGTAGCCCTCAGTTTACGTCGGGGTTAGGTTCCAGAAGGAATGGTTGTAAATTGAAACCCAGTTTATAATGTAAGTCAATGGAAAGTGAGGGAGTTAGGTTCCAGGCCACTCTCAAAATTGACATAAGTAACACCTAATACATTATTTTTAAAGCTTTGAAATGAAGACTTTAAATGCTAAACAGCATTATTAACATAATAAAATAGATTGTATCATCATCAAACTAAGTTTAATAAACAAAAACATTTGCTAAACCGCACCTAATAAAATGATCACACACTGTATCATCATCAATCTAAGTTTAATGAACAAAAACAAAATAATCACACAACAGACTGTATCGTCATCAAACTAAGTTTAATGAACAAAAACGTTTTTTTTTTTTACTTGCCTTTTTCTGCAAATAGCTCTCTGCATTGAGTCTACAGCTAAGGGAAGTGGCTGCTAGATCTTATTCCTTTGAAAGCTGATCCATTGATCACGTCTGGCTTGCATTTCTTTGCATGTGTTTGCTGCAACTCAAGCGGACAGCTCCACCTACTGGCTGTTTTAATGTATGCATGTGCTAATGCTTTCAATAGCAGTCAATGGTTTCAATAGAAAAAAAAGGGCGTTATTCTGAAACTGCGCAAATTGAACCGTCGTAAACTGAGGGCCACCTGTAAATACTTTTACCTCTGTGATTACCTTGTATCTAAGCCTCTGCAGACTGCCCCCTTATTTCAGTTCTTTTGACAGACATCCATTTTTAGCCAATCAGAGCTGGCTCACCTGAACTCCACGTGCGTGAGCACAGTGTTATCTATGACACACATGAACTAACATCCTCTAGTGGTGAAAAACTCTCTCAAAATGCCCTGAGAAGAGGTGGCCTTCAAGGGTTTAGAAATGAGCATATGAACCTCCTAGGTTTAGCTTGAAACTAAGACCAAAGCAAAATAGGTGATAAAAGTAAATTGGAAAATTGTTTCAAATTACATTCTCTATCTGAATCATGAAAGTTTATTTTGGACTAGACTGTCCCTTTAACGCAGTGTACAAATCTTTAAAACGTTAGAATATTCTATAGCACACAGCAGAAATTAAGCCTGAAGTAACAAGTGCTAATGTTGTGAGTGTTGGCATGAGAGAGGTTTAAAGGGACAGTCTAGTCAAAATTAAACTTTCATGATTCAGATAGGGCATGTCATTTTAAACAACTTTCCAATGTACTTCTATTATCTAATTTGCTCAATTCTCTAGATATCATTTGTTGAAGAAATAGCAATGCACATGCGTGAGCCAATCACACAAAGCCTCTATGTGCAGCCACCAATAAGCAGCTACTGAGCATATCACTTGCTGAAAAGCATATCTAGATATCAAGAGAATGAAGCAAATTAGATAATGGAAGTAAATTAGAAAGTTGTTTAAAATGACATGCTCTTTCTAAATCATAAAAGAAAAAAATGTGGGTTTCATGTCCCTTTAAGGGAGCAAGTAGACATACAGTTGGTGTAGTAGTGAAGGCAACTGTACTTATTTTGAACTATGTGACTTTAGGGAGTTGTGTAAAAAGCTGATATGGCAGTTTCATAAACTTTTAAAATATAAAACTAATTTATGTTTACTTACGCCTAGAAAAATGGTTTGAATTATTTTGCCTGCTTTCTCTGCAGTTTGTATCTAAAACGTTTTATCCTCTGCCCCCATAGAGGATGATAGTGTGCACCGTAAACTTTAGAACTGACCCTTTAGGATCTTTAATGATTGTTTGCGAAGTGCAGGACCTCATACCCATTTCTTTTATTGGCCACAGTAGATGATTTAAAGGGATAGTCTACTCCAGAATTATTTTTTAAGAAGATAGATAATCCCTTTATTACCCATTCCCCTGTTTTGCATAACCAACACAGTTCTATTAATATACGTTTTTTTTTGTTTTTTTTACCTCTTTGATTACCTTGTATCTAAGTATTTGCAGACAGCTCCTTATTTCAGTTTTTTTTGGCAGACTTGCATTTAGCTAATCGGCGCCCTCCCACTTGTAAATCCATGGGCGTGGTCACAAGGTTCTGTATGGTACACATGAATTTACGCCCTCTAGCTTTGAAAAACTGCCAAATGCATTGAAATAAGGGGTGGCCTTCAAGGTTTTAGAAAGTAGCATATGAGACTACCTAGGCTTAGCTTTCAACAAAATACCAAGAAAATAAAAGAAAATTTGATGATAAAAGTGAATTGGAAAGTTGTTTAAAATTGCATTGCCTATCTGAATCATGAAAGTTTAATTTCCTTCCTAAGATAGGAAGAGTCCACGGCTTCATTCCTTACTGTTGGGAAATACAACACCTGGCCACCAGGAGGAGGCAAAGACACCCCAGCCAAAGGCTTAAATATCCCTCCCACTTCATTACCCCAGTCATTCTTTGCCCTTTGTCACAGAGTTGGCAGAAGATTCGGAGAGTCCTGAAAAAGAGTATCTGCCCTTTGAGATAGGACTGGCGTGTTTTTAAGTAGTCATGTCAACCTCTCAGTGATGAAAGTTAGTCTGGAGATGCAGTTCTGTTAACCATCAAGGCTACTGCTAACCGCTCCTAAGCAATTAGTGTTGACGAGTTTCACTGCCTGCTTTCTCACTCAAGTCCATGTCAGGAGCGCTGCTATAAGACTGTCACACTTCTGTTCTACAGCATAGATCCTGAAGGTAAAATTGTTTCAATTTTTACACATAAAACACTATAACAGGGTCATAGTGTGGCTCCTTTATACCTTGATAGGATTCAGGGTTAATATCCTCTGAAGGGGGTTTATTGAACAGTTGGGGTTAATTAATCTGTGTATTAATTATTTACATGCTGCTTTGTGTGATTTCTTTTCCTGGGCTGATTGTTTTTGGCTGGAACAAACAGGTTTCGTTTTTATAAGTGTTGCACAGCTCCTATTACTTGCTGTACTTGTAATAACAGGAGGTCTATGTTCAATTCCTTCATTCCGGTTGAGACTTTAACCTGAGGAGAGCGTTTCCTCTGTTAACTGTCTGGGTCTAGGAGGTGGTGAGTGCCCCAGCCATTATGAGTATAAAGGTGCAATTTTCTGGAATAGATGGGGTTTTTTTTGTCGTCCTGTGGGTATAACCTGAGCTATGGAGGACTAACATGTTAGAAGGTACTCCTTCTGTACTAAATCATACCTGTTTATATTGTGAGGAGGCTGTGGTTTTCCCGCCCACTCAATTATGTAACACATGCCTTAACACCGTTCTAAAGTCTAAGAAGGGGGGAAAAGCCTGCTGAAGCTTAGTCCCTCTGAGCTGTCTACCTCTCAGGACTCGGCGTCCCGTGAGATTACTACCCTTGCTATAATATCCTTTTCACATGCAGTTCCCCATAGCACATCTAATCCTCCATTCGGAGGGTGCCTGCTTCCTGCGGACTTTGCCGTGCAGTTACAAACGGCAGTGTCTGCGGCCTTCAGTGCATTACCTCTCTCTAGCAAACGCAAGAGAAAGGTTAAACATAGCTCTCCTGACCCGGAGTCATCTAAATATCGGATTTAGCTATTATGTCCCAGTTTTCCGATGAGTTAACCTCTGTAGCTTCAGAGGGTGAAATTTCTGGGTCGGAGTCCTTGGCGTCTAATGACAAGGAACCGTCCTTTAGATTTAAAATTGAGCACCTGCGTTTTTTAATAAAGGAGGTTGTGTCTACGTTAGAGGTTCCAGATGCCGCATTGCCTGAAGAACCTATGATACCTAAATTAGAGTTTACGAAGACAGGAAAGTTCCTTTGACTTTTTTCCTGTGCCGGTTAAGATGGCAAACATTAAGAATGAATGGTAAAGAATTGATTTTCTCTTACTTGGTGTATCCAGTCCACGGATTCATCCTTACTTGTAGGATATTCTCATTCCCTACAGGAAGTGGCAAAGAGAGCACACAGCAGAGCTGTCCATATAGCTCCCCCTCAGGCTCCGCCCCCCCAGTCATTCTCTTTGCCGCTCTAACAAGTAGCATCTCCACGGGAGGGTAAAGTGAATGTGGTGTTAGATTTGTAGTTTTTATTTCTTCAATCAAAAGTTTATTTTAAAATAGTGCCGGTTTGTACTATTTAATCTGTGGCAGAAAGTGATGAAGATTTCTGCTGAGAGGAAAATGATTTTAGCATGTTGTAACTAAAATCCACTGCTGTTCCCACACAGGACTGTTGAGCATCAGAAAACTTCAGTTGGGGGGGAACAGTTTTCAGGCTTAACTGCTTTGAGGTATGTTTCAGTCATTTTTTCTAGTCAAGACTTAGTAATGCTAGAAGACTGACAAGAATCCCCATGTGGGAAAGGTAAGCCATATTCTGAGACTTAGTATAGAAGGAAGGCTTATTTGAAAGGGCTCAAACACTGGTGGACGCTGTTAAGGGGCAATCGATTATTTTTTTACAAATATCTGATATTTATACAAGTTTATATTACATTTGAAACACTTTTTGGGGTTTATTCCGCATGGCATCTATTTAGACACCTATTTTGGCTTGGGAAGGCCCCACATCCCCAGAGTGAAGAGGGAGGAGGGGGCCTGAAATTCGCGCCTCAGTTGCGCAGTTGATTTTACAGACAGCTTCATGTGAAGAGTCCAGAGATTACTTGAGGACTTCAGAGAGGCTTATTTTCGATTAAAACTAATCCCCAAGGAAGGTAGGGCCACAGCAGAGGCTGTGGCATGGTGCTATAGTTTTGCTAACCGGTTGCCAGCTTTAATTTGCTCCGGTTTGGGCAGCAAGGGGTTAATTGACTTGAAATTTACTGTGCAATCATTTCAAAGCATTAGGATCATATGGTGAAAATTTCATAAAGATTAGATGATTTTTGGAGATTTAGTAAAAAAGTGTGCGCTTTTTATTATTTAAAGGCACAGTACCGTTTTTTCAAAAATTGTATTTTACTGTATTTGAGTGCTGTCTAAGTCTGTTTAACATGTCCTGAGCCTACAGATAGACCTTGTTCTATGTGTTTAATAGCCATGGCGGTACCCCCCTTTACATTTGTGTTTAAAGTGTGCTAAGGTATCTAAACATTTTAAAGACCATGCAGTGACACTTAAAAATGTAGCCCAAGATGATTCTTTAACGGAAGGTAACGAGGATAGTCCTCCTTCCTCTCCCCATGTGTCGACACCAGTTACTCCCGCGCAAGCGATGCCTAGTATCTCTAGCGCATTGGGCCCTATTACATTACAACAATTTGCAGCAGTCATGGATAATTCCCTTGCGGCATTTCTATCCAAACTGCCAGTTTTTCCTAAAAAGCGTGATAGCTCAGTTTTAAGAACAGAGGATGAGCAATCAGAAGTTTTGGATGATTTATCTGTTGTACCCTCACAACACTCTGAAGTGGCAGTGAGGGATGTACTGTCTGAGGGAGAAATTTCTGACACAGGAAAGGTTTCTCAGCGGGCAGAATCAGATTCCTTAGCGTTTAAATTTAAGCTGGAACACCTCCGCGTAATGCTTAAGGAGGTTTTAGCTACGCTGGATGATTGTGACCCCATGGTGGTCCCAGAAAAATTGTGTAAAATGGACAAGTTTCTAGAAGTCCCTGTATACACGGATGCGTTTCCGATCCCGAAGAGTGTGGCGGATATTGTGACTAGGGAGTGTGAGAGACCAGGTGTACCTTTTTGTCCCCCCCCCCCCCTCTATCTTTAAGAAAATGTTCCCCATAACTGACCCCAGGCGGGACGCGTGGCAGACGGTCCCTAAGGTAGAGGGAGCAGTTTCCACACTAGCCAAGCGCACAACCATACCAATAGAAGACAGTTGTGCTTTCAAAGATCCTATGGATAAAAAATTAGGTTTGCTAAAGAAGATATTTGTTCAACAAGGTTTCCTTCTTCAGCCGATTGCCTGCATTATTCCTGTAACTACTGCAGCGGCTTTTTGGTTTGAGGCGCTGGAGGAGTCGTTCCAGAGGGAGACTTCATATGACGAAGTCATGGATAGAATTCATGCTCTAAAGCTGGCTAATTCTTTTATCACAGATGCCGCTTTACAATTGGCTAAGTTAGCGGCGAAAAATTCTGGTTTTGCCATTATGGCGCGAAGAGCGCTTTGGCTCAAATCGTGGTCGGCTGACGTGTTGTCCAAAACTATTAAATATTCCTTTCAAGGGAAAGACCCTATTCGGCCCAGAGTTGAAAGAAATTATTTCGGATATCACTGGGGGAAAGGGCCATGCCCTTCCACAAGATAGACCGTTTAAGGCCAAAAACAAGGCTAATTTTCGCTCCTTTCGCAACTTCAGGAGCGGACCTGCTTCAACCTCTGCAACCGCAAAGCAAGAGGGTAACGCTTCCCAGCCCAAAGCAACCTGGAAGCCTTTGCAGGGCTGGAACAAGGGTAAACAGGCCAAGAAGCCTGTGGCTGCTACCATGACAGCATGAAGGGGTAGCCCCCGATCCGGGACCGGATCTGGTAGGGGGCAGACTTTCTCTCTTTGCTCAGGCTTGGGCAAGAGATGTTCCAGATCCCTGGGCATTAGAAATTGTTGCTCAGGGGTATCTTCTAGAATTCAAGGACTCTCCTCCAAGGGGAAGGTTCCACATTTCTCGTTTGTCTTCAGACCAGACAAAGAAACAGGCGTTCTTACGCTGTGTAGAAGATCTTCTAAAGATGGGAGTGATACACCCAGTTCCAATTGCAGAACAAGGACTGGGATTTTACTCAAACCTGGTTGTAGTTCCCAAAAAGGAAGGAACTTTCAGGCCAATCCTGGATCTAAAAATTCTAAACAAATTCCTCAGAGTTCCATCTTTCAAAATGGAAACCATTCGGACAATCTTACCAATGATCCAGGAAGGTCAATTTATGACTACCGTGGATCTAAAGGATGCGTACCTACATATTCCTATCCACAAAGATCATCATCAGTTCCTAAGGTTCGCCTTTCTGGACACGCATTACCAGTTCGTGTCCCTTCCTTTCGGGTTGGCCACCGCTCCCAGAATTTTCACAAAGGTGCTAGGTTCCCTTCTAGCGGTACTAAGACCGCGGGGCATTGCAGTAGCACCTTACCTAGACGACATCTTAATACAGGCGTCGTCTTTTCACAGAGCCAAGGCTCATACGGACATTGTTCTGGCCTTTCTAAGGTCTCACGGGTGGAAGGTGAACGTAGAAAAGAGTTCTCTGTCCCCGCTCACAAGGGTTCCCTTCCTGGGAACACTAATAGACTCGGTAGAAATGAAAATATTTCTGACAGAGGTCAGGAAGTCAAAGCTTTTAACTACTTGCCGAGTTCTTCATTCCATTCCTCGGCCTTCTGTGGCTCAGTGCATGGAGGTAATTGGATTAATGGTTGCGGCAATGGACGTTGTCCCTTTTGCCTGAATTCATCTCAGACCACTACAACTGTGCATGCTCAAACAGTGGAATGGGGATTATGCAGATTTGTCTTCTCAAATACAAATGGACCAGAAAACCAGAGACTCTCTTCTCTGGTGGTTGTCTCAGGATCACCTGTCTCAGGGAATGTGCTTCCGCAGACCGGAGTGGATCATTGTCACGACCGATGCCAGTTTGCTAGGCTGGGGTGCGGTCTGGGACTCCCTGAAAGCTCAGGGCCTATGGTCTCGGGAAGAATCTCTTCTCCCGATAAACATTTTGGAACTGAGAGCGATATTCAATACGCTCCAGGCATGGCCTCAACTAGCGGAGGCCAAATTCATCAGATTTCAGTCGGACAACATCACGACTGTAGCGTACATCAATCATCAGGGAGTTACAAAGAGTTCCCTAGCGATGAAGGAAGTAACCAAGATCATCAAATGGGCGGAGGATCACTCCTGCCACCTATCTGCAATTCACATCCCAGGAGTAGACAACTGGGAGGCGGATTTTCTGAGTCGTCAGACTTTTCACCCGGGGGAGTGGGAACTCCACCCAGAGGTTTTTGCTCAGCTGACCCAGCTATGGGGCATTCCGGAATTGGATCTGATGGCGTCTCGTCAGAACACCAAACTTCCCCTTTACGGATCCAGGTCCAGGGATCCCAAGGCAGCATTGATAGATGCTCTAGTAGCGCCTTGGTCCTTCAGTCTAGCTTATGTCTTTCCACAGTTTCCTCTTCTCCCTCGGCTAGTAGCCAGAATCAAACAGGAGAAGGCTTCGGTAATTCTGATAGCGCCTGCGTGGCCACGCAGGACTTGGTATGCAGACCTAGTGGACATGTCATCGGTTCCACCATGGAAACTGCCATCGAGGCAGGATCTTCTAATACAGGGTCCATTCAAGCATCCAAATCTAGTTTCTCTGCAACTGACTGCTTGGAGATTGAACGCTTAATTCTAGCTAAGTGGGGGTTCTCTGAATCAGTTATAGATATTTTGATCCAGGCCAGAAAGCCTGTCACCAGGAAAATTTGGTGTGAATCCAAGGGTTACTCGTGGAGTAAGATTAGGATTCCAAGGATATTGTCTTTTCTCCAAGAAGGATTGGAGAAAGGATTGTCAGCTAGTTCCTTAAAGGGACAGATATCTGCTCTGTCTATCCTGTTACACAAGCGTCTGGCAGCAGTACCAGACGTTCAGGCGTTTGCACAGGCTCTAGTTAGAATCAAGCCTGTCTATAAACCTGTGGCTCCTCCATGGAGTCTTAATTTAGTTCTTTCAGTTCTTCAAGGGGTTCCGTTTGAACCTTTACATTCCATAGATATTAAGTTATTATCTTGGAAAGTTTTGTTTTTGGTAGCTATTTCTTCTGCTCAAAGAGTTTCAGAATTGTCTGCTTTGCAGTGTAATTCCCCCTATCTGGTGTTCCATGCAGATAAGGTTGTTTTGCGTACCAAACCTGGTTTCCTTCCAAAAGTGGTTTCTAATAAGAATATTAACCAGGAAATCATTGTTCCTTCTCTGTGCCCTAATCCAGTTTCTAAGAAGGAACGACTGTTACACAATCTTGATGTGGTTCGTGCTTTAAAATTCTATTTAAATGCAACTAAAGATTTCAGACAAACATCATCGTTGTTTGTTGTCTATTCTGGTAAGAGGAGAGGTCAGAAAGCGACTGCTACCTCTCTTTCCTTCTGGCTGAAAAGCATCATCCGATTGGCTTATGAGACTGCTGGACAGCAGCCTCCTGAACGAATTACAGCTCATTCCACCAGAGCTGTGGCTTCCACATGGGCTTTCAAGAATGAGGCTTCTGTTGAACAGATTTGTAAGGCAGCGACTTGGTCTTCACTGCATACTTTTGCCAAATTTTACAAATTTGATACTTTTGCTTCTTCGGAGGCTATTTTTGGGAGAGAGGTTTTGCAAGCAGTGGTGCCTTCCGTTTAGGTTACCTGACTTGTTCCCTCCCTTCATCCGTGTCCTAAAGCTTTGGTATTGGTAACCCACAAGTAAGGATGAATCCATGGACTGGATACACCAAGTAAGAGAAAACAGAATTTATGCTTACCTGATGAATTACTTTCTCTTACGGTGTATCCAGTCCACGGCCCGCCCTGGCAATTAAGTCAGGTTCAAATTTATCTTTGTAAAACTACAGTCACCACTGCACCCTATGGTTTCTCCTTACCGTCGGTCGAATGACTGAGGGGGCGGAGCCTGAGGGGGAGCTATATGGACAGCTCTGCTGTGTGCTCTCTTTGCCACTTCCTGTAGGGAATGAGAATATCCCACAAGTAAGGATGAATCCGTGTACTGGATACACCGTAAGAGAAAGTAATTTATCAGGTAAGCATAAATTCTGTTTTTTCCCCCTTGTCTACTTTTAAAAAGTTGGTCCCGGACTCTCAACTGGATTTGCGGGGTTCCATTCTTAAGGTGGATGGTGCTATCTCTATGCTTGCTAAATGTACTTCTATACACCTTGAGGATAGTTATTCGTTCAGAGAGCTGATGGATAAGAAAATGGAAACCTTTCTGAGAAAGATGTTTCAACATAAAGGATTTTTGTTTCCTACTGCAAGATAAGAACAAGTCTAAGGGACGACAAACTTCTAATTTTCGTTCTGACAAATCCCAACGACAACAATCCTCCAAGCTCGAGCAACCCAAGAGTACTTAAAAACCAGCTCAGTCCTGGAATAAGTCCAAGCAGAATAAGAAGCTCACAGAAAACAAATCGGCATGAAGGGGCGGCCCCTCTTGTCAGACGTCTGGTTCAAGGACGTACACGATCTGTGGGTCCTGGAGTTTGTATCTCAGGGAAACAAGATAGGCTTCAAATCTCATCCGCCATGGGGCAGATTCCTTCTCTCGAATCTGTCTACCAGACCAGAAAAGAGGGTGCGTTCGGGATCTATCCTCCTTAGGAGTTGTCTCAGTGCCTATCGAAGAAAGAGGTTTGGGGTTTTATTTAAACCTTTTCGTGGTCCAAAGGAGGAGGGAACTTTCCGCCCAATTCTGGACCTAAAGTGCTTAAACAGATTTCTCAGTGTCCCTTCCTTCAAGATGGAGACGATAAGGTCCATCCTTCCTTTAATTCAGGAAGGCCAGTTTATGACCACTATATAGATCTGAAGGACGCTTACCTTCATGTTCTAATCCACAGGGAAAACTTTCAGTTCCTGAGGTTTGCATTCCTAGACCAGCAATTACAGTCCATTGCCCTTCTGTTTGGCCTAGCTACTGCTCCAAGAATCTTTAGGAAGGTTCTGGGGGGCTCTTCTAGCCGTTGCCAGAACTCAGGATATTGCAGTAGCCCCATACTGGGACGATATTCTGGTGCAAGCACCATCCTTTTGTCTTGCGGAAGAATTCTGAGTCGCTTTGTCTTCGATCACATGGATGGAAGATAAACTTTGAAAAGAGTTCTCTTATCCCAAGTACCAGGGTGGAATTCCTGGGTACTATAATAGAAATATCCTCATGGATATGGAGTCTAACAGACCAGAGACGTTGCAAGCTAACTTGGGCATGTCTTGCCCTCCGGACCTCCTTGAGTCCCTCTGTGTCTCAGTGTATGGAGGTGATTGGTGTCCTGCATGGACATCATTCCTTTTGCCAGGCTCTGTTTCAGACCTTTTACAACTGTGCATGCTGAGGCAGTGGAACGGTAATCATTCAGATCTGTCTTAACAGATTGTATTAGACAGCCGGTCAAGAGAATCGCTCTCTTGGTGGCCCTGTCCAGATCTCTCCTGAGGGACATGCTGCTTAAGACCATCCTGAGAGATTGTGAATACGGACACAAGCCTATCCAGATGGGGAGCTGTTTGGGGTGCCAGGAAGGCACAGGGGTTGTGGATTTAGGAGGAGTTCTTACCAATTAAATATTTTAGAACTACAGGCAATTTTCAAGGCCTTGAAAGCTTGGCCACTTCTGGGTGGCTTACATCAACCATCGGGGGGGGGGGGGAAACGAGAAGTTCCTTGGCGACGAAGGAAGTATCTCCAGATTCTGGAGTGGGCGGAGGTCCACAGCTGTTTGCTGTCAGTGATCCACATTCAGGGTGTGGACAACTGGGAGGCAGATTTTCTCAGCAGTCAATCCTTCCTTTCAGGGGAATGGTTTCTCCATCCCGAGGTGTTTGCAGGGATATGCAGCAAGTGACGGACCCTTGAGATATAGCGTCCTGTCTCAAGACCAAGCTACCCAGGTACGGGTTGAGGTTGAGGGATTCCCAAGCGGATCTAATAGATGTACTAGCATTGCCCTGTAGGTTCAAACTTATCTTTTTCCTCCATTACTGCTTCTTCCTTGACTGTTGGGCTGCATCAAGCAGCAGTAATCCTGATTGCTCATCATCTTCTCCGTGGAAGTTACCTTGTCACAGAGACCTGCTGATACAAGGTCCCATTTGTTCATCAAAATCTAGATTCTCTGAGGCTGACTGCGTGGAGATTGAATGCTTAGTCTTAGCCAAGAGAGGTTTCTCTGAGAGTCACTGATACTCTTATTCAAGCTCGTAAACCAGTTACTCAGCATATCTACCACAAGGTGTGAAGGACCTACTTATTCTGGTGTGAAGAGCGTGGTTTTTCCTGGCACAGAGTTAAGGTTGCCAGGATCTTATCTTTTCTCCAGGGTGGGCTGGAGAAGGGCATTTCTGCTAGTTCCTGAGGGGACAGATTTCGGCCCTGTTGGTTTTATTGCACAAGAGACTGGATGAGCTTCCAGACTTGCAGTCCTTTAAGGCTCTGATTAGGATCAGACCTGTGTTTAGATCTGGTGCTCTTCCTTGGAGTCTAAATATTGTTCTTCGGGTTTTGGAACAGGTTCAGTTTGAGCCTCTGCATTCAGTTGATATTAAATTGTTATCTTGAAAGGTTCTCTTTATTGGCTATTGCCTCTGCGTGCAGAGTTTCTGAGATTTCTGCTATGCAATGTGAGCCCCCTTATCTGATTTTTCATGCAGATAAGGCAGTTTTACATACTAAATTAGTTTCTTCCTAAAGTTGTGTCGGATCGCAACATCAATCAGTAGATTGTGGTTCCTTCCTGGTGTCCTAATCCTTCATCGAAGGAACGCTTCACAACTTGGATGTGGTTCGTGCCTTGAAGTTCTATTTTCAGGCTACTAAGGAGTTTAAACAATCTTCTTCTGTCTGTTGTCTATTCGGGAAAGCGTAAGGGGCAGCAGGCTACTTCGACTTTCCTATCTTTTTGGTTAAGGAGTGTCATCCGCTTACTTTACGAGACAGCGGGGCATCGTCCTCCTGAGAGGATAACGGCTCGTTCTACTAGAGCAGTGGCTTCCTCTTGGGCCTTTTAAAGAGACAGTCTAGTCCAAAACAAACTTTCATTATTCAGATAGGGCATGTCCTTTTTTTTTTTTTTATTTACATCTATCACCAATTTTGCTTTGTTCTTTTGGTATTCGTAGTTAAAAGCTAAACCTATGCGGTTCATATGCTAATTTCTAAGCCCTTGAAGGCCGCCTCTCATCTCAGGGCATTTTGTCAGTTTTTCACCACTAGAGGGTGTTAGTTCATGTGTTTCATATAGATAACGCTATGCTACCTGGTCCTCCTTACATACTTTTTCAAAATTTTACAAGCTTGATGTTCCTGACAGCTTTTGGGAGAAAAGTTTTGCAGGCTGTGGTGCTCTCAGAATAAGATCCACCCTTCCTTTTTATTCCCTTCCATTATTCATTCAGTGTCCTCTGGAGCTTGGGTTTAGTTTTCCCAATAGTACGGAATGAAGCCGTGGACTCTCCCTATCTTAGGAAGGAAAACCTCATTTATGCTTACCAGATAAAATTCCTTTCCTTCCGGATAGGGAGAGTCCATGGGGGGGGGTCTCCTATTTCCTTTACCTCCTCCTGGTGGCCAGGTGTTGTGTTTCCTAACCGTAAGGAAAGAAGCTGTGGACTCTCCCTATCTGGATTTTCTGTCTGTTTCTAAGTCCCTAAAGACAGCCCCATGATCACATGGTTTTATATTTGCTTTTCACAGTAGGGGAAGCAAGTTCATGTGAGCCATATAGATACCATTGTGCTGATGCCCATGGATTCTAACAATACAGCACTAATTGACTTAAATGCAAGTCAATAGATAGTCATGTGATCAGGGGGCCGTCAGAAGATGCTTAGAAACAAGATAATCACAAAGGTAAAAAGTGTATTAATATAACCGTGGTTTCAGTGCAAAATGGGAATGGGTAATAAAGTGATTATCTTTTAAAACGATAAAAAAAAAAAAAAAATGAGTTGACTGTCCCTTACTATGTACTCCATACTTTCTAGAATGTGAAATATTTTGGAATTTTAACAGGGAATTTACAGTAGAAACTTTCTAGAATGCAGTGCATTATTTTTTTGTACGCTTGATTAAACATGGGGTAGTTTTGTTTAATATTCTTTTGAGAACAACTTTTTAAGTGTGTTCTGGAGTGCATCTTGGACCAGTAAGAGTTTGCATACAAGCTTTATCTGAGGCATTCAACATTGAGTGGGTCAAGTGATCAGAAGTGTAAATTATAATTAGTAAGTGGATTAGTGTGTTCTTGTGTAAATGAAAAGCACTTTCACGTAAGTGGAACACTTCAAATGTTGACATGATGGGTCACTTGTGCACCGTTGTTTCTGGTGTTGGACTAGCATTACCATTATATCTGGAAACAGTTTAGTTTCCTATCTGTTACCCCTGCCAGAGAGAACCTAAATATGGTGACATATCAGTGTGACAAATGTGTAAGTGTACAAATTGACCTGTAAGAATATAATGCAGGTAGCACTATGCAGATATGATAATATAAATATTGCAGTTAAACAAAAATAAATGATAAACTGGAAAAGTACCATAGATCAGTGAAGGGTATATTCTTAAACAGCAACCAAATTATTTGGTACAGTCCAGGTTGCTATATGTGGATTGTAGCCTGTGAGGGGCAATGTTATAGCATTGCATTTTCTCACCCCATTGAAGAAAATAAATAAGCCTCAAACCTGAAATGTTCTGCATATACATTATATACTTACCTGGGTTCACGCTAAAAAAAAAAAAAAAAAAAAATAGGACTGAGACTCAAACCCTTCCCATTATAAATTGACCCTAAGAGGTCAATTTATGTAGGTGCGAGCAGACATGATCCGATATAGCGGATCATGTCCGCTGCACATCGATAAATTCCGACAGCATACATCATTGCAACAGCAGTTCTGGTGAACTGCTGGTGCAATACCGCCCCCTGCAGATTTGCGGCCAATCGGCCGTTAGCAGAGGGTGTCAACCCGATTGTATTCGATCAGGCTGATTGCTGTCCGCCATCTCAGAGGTAGTGGACGAGATAAGGAGCGGCAGTCTTAGGATCGCTGCTTTCTTACGCTTCAGGCGGACCTGAAGCGAAGTGGGTCGGAAGCAGCATCCGCAGCTTCATAAATCGACCCCTAAGAGTGAAACTTTCAGTGATTTTCACCATTACATTAGGACTTAAGTTTTAAGTCTAAGGATCAAGAATGTGCAAAATGTTTATATATGAAACTTGTAATGTTGTCTAGAGATCAATTTTTGTTCCAAGGAGCTAGGACCAGCCTGAGCTGAGATATTGAGGTTTCCATAAACATCTTTATAACCAAAATATGTTGTGTGTCATAACACAAAGATAACTGCTGTGGTTAAATCAAGTAAAATAAAAAACTGATGGTTTTGCAGTTCCAATACGTTGAGGTAATCATTCCAACAAAAAACAAAGACAATTTCCATTGGTCAGGCAACCAACTTTACAATTATTTGACCCTATACATATAGTCTAGATTTCTGCCAAGTTCTACAAAGAGCTCAGAATTTGCAGCAGTAGGGATCCATTTTTTTTCTGAATTTAACATGGCATGCTTTGTTATACTGAAACTTTCCTTCATATGCCTGGGACATAGGTGTTTTCACCTACTACAGAATGACAGTATCATTATTAATTCTTGTTGGAATGCTTTGCAGGTGTGGCAGGGTTTGGTTTCTTAGGCAATGCAGATAACTGCTCAAGGGCATCCTTTGCCCGAGGAGGGACTTTCTGCGTGACTGAGTGATTTAAACTCCGCTATACACTCCCAAAGACTTTTGAAAGTAGACGCCCAGTTTAAGAAGTGCACACTTAGTGTGTATCTGCTATAACGTATGTACCAGAGTGGGTCCTAGACCCTGCAACGAGTTGAGCTGATTCATTTTTCCTCCTGGTGATGTGCACTCTGACGTTTGTTTCCCCACATGGTGGGACTTTTTCCTAGTAAAGGAATATCCATTAAAAAGTATGATGCAGACAAGAAAGAAATCTGCTACTAACCTGTCTGCATTTTCCTCTTGGTTGTCCTTGCACTACCTGTAACTCAATCTGTCCAAAACTGAGCTGCTTCTTATTCCCCCTCTTCGAGACATCTGACATTTCTCTGATGGTTGGGGGACTTATCAACACCTCACCCTAAGTCTGCTATCTTTGGGTCACACTTGACTCAGAACTCACATTAACCCCACATATACAAGCACTTACTAAATCCTGCCATGCACACCTATGCAACATTTCCAGAATTCGTCCTTTCCTTACCCAAAAAACTACAGAAATACTGATTCATTCCCTCAATTTATCACACATTGACTATTGAAATCTACAGCTGGGAAGCATTTGCAGGAGAGTGGAATCTATAGAAAGACCCTTCATGAGCAGCCAAAGATCTCACCAAGAACATACTAGAAAGTCTTCCTTTAAAGGGACAGTCTACACCAGAATTGTTATTGGTTTAAAAGATAGATAATCCCTTTTTTTTAACCATTCCCTAGTTTTGCATAACCAACACAGTTATATTTATATATTTTTTACCTCTGTGATTATCTTGTATCTAAGCCTCTGCAGACTGCCCCTTTATTTCAGTTCTTTGACAGACTTGCAGTTTAGCCAATCAGTGATGGCTCCCAGGTAACTTCACGTGAACGAGCACAGTGTTATCTATATGAAAAACATGAACTAACACCCTCTAGTGGTGAAAAAGCTGTTAAAATGCATTCTTAAGAGGCGGACTTCAAGGTCTAAGAAATTAGCATATGAACCTCCTAGGTTAAGCTTTCAACTAAGAATACCAAGAGAACACAGAAAAATTGGTGATAAAAGTAAATTGGAAAATTGTTTAAAATTACATGCTCTATCTGAATCATTAAAGGTTTTTTTGGACTTGGCTGTCCCTTTAAGCCAGGGTAAAAAAAATAATTAAAAGCTAGCATGAAAAATAAACTTATCCAGAAGGCTTTACACCAGCAAGGCTCTGAGGGAATGAGAGACTAGGATTCAGAAGCCATTTAGTAAGTTTTATGTGACATCTCTAGCCAAGGCCTTAGTGCCTGTGACTCAGTGTGCCACTCTCAAGAATTCAATCAGTTTATTTGCTACAAGAACTCAAATTTGAAGGTTTTTCTGTCAGGATCTCAAGATTCAACACTTTGAATAAGGTAATTGTGATTATTTGCTAAGGAATCTTGCCCTCTTACTTATACTACCCTAGCGCTACATATTCTGATTCAATTTATTGGTGGATGAATGTATCCACCAATCAGCATGAACAACCCAGGTTGTTCACCAAAAATGGGCTGGCATCTAAACTTACATTCTTGGTTTTCAAATAAAGATACCAAGAGAATGAAGAACATTTGCTAAAAGGAGTAAATTAGAAAGTTGCTTAAAATTGCATGCTCTATCTGAATCACAAAAGAAAAAAATTGGGTTCAGTGTCCCTTTAAGATGAGTTTTCTTCTTTCACACAAATCACGAGGTCTGAGTGGCAGATTCTATAATATTTGCATAAACGTTTGGGATTGTCCCTGCAAGTGGCGAGCTGTCTCCCATACAAATAATGAGAACTCTCTGCTAGGTAAAAGTTTGCAATTGAGGGTGAAGTACAGTGGGGGAAACCGGTGTGTTTTAAAATTTGAATATTATGCTTAAAGGGACAGTCAACACCAAATTTAAACTTACATGATTCAGATAGGGCAATTTAAACAACTTTCTAACTTACTATTATAATCAAATTAGCTATCTTCTCTTGGTATTCTTTGTTGAAAGCTAAACCTTGAAGGCTGTCTCTTATCTCAGTGCATGTTTATAGCTTTTCACAGCAAGACACTGCTAGTTCATGTGTGCCATACAGATAACACGGTGCTCACTCCTGTGGAGTTATTCATGAGTCAGCACTAACTGGCTAACATCCAAGTCTGTAAATAGCACTGAGATAAGTGGGCAGTCTGCAGAGGCTTAGATACAAGGTAATTACAGAGGTAAAATGTATATTAATATAACTGTATTGGTTATGCAAAACTGGGTAATGGGTAATAAGGGGATTATCTATCTTTATAAACAATAACAATTTTGGAGTAGACTCTCACTTTAAGGCTTCAAACAAATTGATCTCCCGCGCCCATGTGCTGGGAAATTGGCCATTGCAGTTTTAGAATGTTCTTCAAAATTGATACAATTCTGACAAGGTCTGTGAAACTGTCCAAAACGGTAAATGGGAATTTCTCTTCAGATAGTGTCCAGCACTTGGGCCCTGGTGGCATTGCACCTGCTGCACAAGTGGTAATTCTGCCCCTGCAAGTACAACTTTGCTAAGCTAAAGAAAATATGTATATTGACTGCTGCATAAATGCTTTCTCTGTACCCAGCTGACCATAGTAAAAAAAAAAAACACATCTAGCTTATTCAATTTATGCCAGGCTAAGTGATCAGACAATGACATAGGCAACTAAAAAGGTTCAGCTAAACAAGGACAATAAAGAATCTATCTAATCCAGAAGGGTAGAAATGAAAACACTAATGTTCAGGCAACTCATGTCTACTGTCAGAGATTTCTCATATCACATTTATTTTAAAACAAAAATAACATTTAAATAGGAAACATCTATTGTATAATTAAGCTTTTGCACTTTATACATTTCTATCATAGGTAAGTTCTGGATAGAAAGAAAACTTTAATCATTCGCTTAGAGAATTCTCATTTTAATGTACTGTAATATGTCTTTGCCTCTAAAGACACAATAGGTCAAGGTGCATCTATGCTTCAATTGCCTCAGAATCCATCCTAATTAAAACATACAAATTAATTTCACAGCTGTCCTGTGCTTATTCTAGCAATTTAGCAGCAAAAATACTTGACACCCTTTTGATTGGTGTTATGTCTCGCTACCGGGTCTCACCAGCGCTGATAAAAATGGAATCTGACACATAAATGCAGTATAACAGTAGCCGTGTTTACTATGAACTTATTGCAATCCTATAGCTCAGTATTCAGCTGAAATGTGTCTGGGTTTAGCTGTACAAATCAATTGGTCAGATGAGATTTGCTTGGTATTTTGGGGCTGGTCAGTTCTTTTGGATGGGATCAGACTGATATCCCCCAGGAACGTTCTCTGTGAAAGATAGATTGGGGGGGGGGCTGCACTCTTGATGGGTACTATCCTATAGGGGATAGTAACCATGGTTACTGATCAGCTGAATACTTCACCTGTGCACTGGTTCAGCTATAATGAAAACCTGGCCTGTTGGGGGTACTTGAGGACCGCGGTTGAGAAACTGATCTAAATGATGCCCCTCTAATTTATAGTAAAAAACAAACAAAAACAAGAAGCATCAATGTCATAATCAAATGTGAATCTATAATGTGTTTTTGAAAATGCTGAGTATCTGAAACTTATTACACCATTAATAATTGTATAAAAACAAAAGGGTGATTGAAAGGACACAAACTAAATACATTTGCTGAACTTAGGTTACACTGCAGGTATATGAAGGAGAATTACTGCACATGTGCAAACACAGCACTGGAATGTAGTGACAGATTTCAAGATGGCGGCACCCATGACTAGAGGGAAGGCAGGGAATATCCTCAATACTATACTTATAAAATGGATTTAGTGTTTAATGGCCCTTTGAAACATAAATTAAAAGTTGTAGACAGGAATCCTGAAACAGCCGAGAGCTACACATCAAATCACATTATATTATACATTATTCTAGAGATACATTTCATGTTGCTTGCCAATTCCAGTCCTCTCTGTGCAGATGTGTAGGTTTCTGGGTATATAGTTAGGGTTTGTGGTCCTTCCCTTGCTTATTCAGATAGGTGTATATATAAGGTCTATATTTGTTGATTAATAATGTTTGTTTTCTGGCCCTGTGGTAGGAAACAAAATCCAATGTAATTCTAAATGTTCCTCACTGCTCAGATCTAGAGTAGCCCCATATCTGAGAAGTCTATGTCCCTCTGCATTTTTCTACAATTCCACTGATAATTCTGATGTATTTATTGTTTTAATAAATCAATCAAAATCCATTATTGCAACATAATGATGAAACTAAAAGTACTGGCCTAAATTCTCTTCACTACAGGTCACTAATTTCTTATATTGAGCAGACTGAGCTCTCACAATGACTCGACTCACTGTACTCCTGAATCTAGAAATTGCCAGTTGTGGTGTGATGTCTAATAATGTCTCCAAATGAAAAAAGTGCAACAAATTTAATAAAAGCAAACATAAAAACCCATCATAGCCTATTTAAAAACATTTTACACTAGTATTGGGACGCTTTCTCATCTGTATTCGCTGTTTCACTGTCATTATGATAACATCATTTCCATTCTTTGTCTTCAACAGGAATTAAATCAAACTGCACATTAGGGAAAGGTATGCAGCAAGGTAAAGTTAGTGAAGCCTGCCAAGTGCTCTTCCAGTTTTCAGGATTGGAAATTCCCTAATTTTCCGACTTAAAGGGACATTAAACACTAAATAAATGCTATATAGAATGATGCATTCAAAGGAAAGATTAGTCTAAGAATAACGCGTAGATGTACTTTTTAAAGTTACATCCTTTGAGTGCTAAGCTGGATTTAATTTTTTTCAGTTTTTTTCCAGATCCCCAGATCTGTAGCTGCTTAGATGCCTGAGAATATACAGTCATATAAGCAGCATGCCCCCTTTCCCTATACTTTGTATTGTAAATTTTAAATAAAGTTGCGCGGTGACGTCATTGTGCGTGACATCACTGCACGTAACGGGAAGCCCCGCCGAAACCTGTCACTATACAGGCCTGATCGCCAGGGTGGGAGTCGGTGGGAGCCCCCAGATTACTCTAAAGGTGGGTGAGTGCTAGCGACGGCTCCGAGCCGTCGTTAGCACTCAAAGGGTTAAATATTGGCAAAATAAGTGTAAAGTTTTAGTGCCTATAAAACAATGGAAGCTGCCATGTTGTAGCCAATTACGAACAGTTATAAATAGGTCACTAGAGAGTGTGCAGCCAATAGCTGTGTGTAATATAACAGTGTTTTGCACTTCCATTACTAACAGGGACTAAAAAGCTCACAATATCAGAATGGAATTACAGGAAAAGGGGACAAAATAAATAATGAAAGTATATTGCAGACTTTTTTTATATATATATATATTTTATATTACCATCTCAAAGTGTTTAATGTCCCTTTAAAGGGATAGAAAGGTCAAACTTTAAGTGTGTGGGTGCATTTCAATTTAAATTATAAGCATTTTTGCAATATACTTCCTTTAGCACAAATGCTGCTAGTAAATGTTATTACTATTTGTTTGCAGCATACACACATATCCTGTGAGGGCCCGTGCACTAGTATTCAAACAAAACACCTCAGAGAGTCAGCAGTAACTTGTATGACAAAAATTACTTTTCCAGAAAAATACCCACCACTGCCACCTCTTTGAGAAGGTTTGGGGTTTGAATACTAGTGCACGGCCCTCACAGGATATGTGCATATGCTGCAGAAAAATAGTAATAGTTTTCACTAGAAGCATATTTGCTAATGTAAGTATATTGTAAAAATGCTTCTATTTCAAATTAAAATGCACCATTTCAATTTTGACCTTTCTATCCCTTTAAATTACAGGAAAAGGGGACAAAATAAATAATTTAAGTATATTGCAAACTTGTTTTACTGTGCATAATTAAATATTTTATATTACAGTCTCAATGTGTTTACTCACCTTAAACAACTAATCTAAACACTAATCTAAATAGATTTTGGGATGTTTTAAAATCAGTCGCAATCCTAAGTAGTTTTTCATGTTTTTGAGTCCTTTTTTAGGAGGCTGAAGCTCCATGTGTATTTGGGGGAAAAAGAAACTAACATAGTTTTCTGTTTTTACTGAAATTTATTGACATTCATTTAAATAAGTTACAAAAATAAAACTCTTTATTTAGTGAGTAGAGACAACAGCGGTTTGCATGGTGTGTTTGTCCGCTATTCCCAGCACCAGAACCTGAGTATGACGAAAGCAGCATTAGATATGGACAGAGTAATGAAACTTAAACTCATTTTATATTCACAGTACTATCCTTTTTATAAAAAGATGTAACCTAACCGAATGTTTCATTTAATCCCATAAAGTGATGGCTTCTCAAGCCAATGAGATAGCTCAGCTGGTTAATCAGTCAACTGCAGGACCTATTAAAGGGATAGGAAACCCATATATTTTCTTTCATGATTCAGACAGAGCATGCAATTTTAAGCAACTTTCTAATTTACTCCTATTATCAATTTTTCTTTGTTCTCTTTGTATCTTTATTTGGAAAAAAGCAAAAAATGTAAGCTTTGGAGCTGACTCATTTTTGGCCCAGCACCTGGGTAGCACTTGCTGATTGGTGAATACATTTAGCCACCAAACAGCAAGCGCTACCCAGGTGCTGAACCACAATTGGCCTGGCTCCTAAGCTTTCATTCCTGCTTTTCAAGTAAAGATACCAAGAGAACAAAGAAAAATTGATAATAGGAGTACATTAGAAAGTTGCCTAAAATTACATGCTCCATCTGAATCATGAAAGAATTTTTTTTTGGGATTCCTATCCTTTTAAGACTTCAATGTTGCTGGTTCTAGTCCTGCCAGGGCAACTCAGTCATCAGTCTTTCTTCCTTTCATGCATGGCACAATTAATTAATTAGGTTAATAATAGCCGTTATTTATCAGCCTTTGCTAATGAGGTGTGCCAGACACCCACAATAGTTCCTGTAGTACCCCACATCTAAACAGTGTTAACAGCCATCATTTTTTAAGTCCATTTATTTTTTTTATTTTTTTTTAACACGTGCTTCACTCAGACAGGGCAGAGGAAAGTGATGACCTTCGCCAAAATCCCTATCCAGCCTCGATCTGTAGCTTTGTGGCAAGGCCCGAAATAAGATAAGATCTGCCATAACACTAATGTTGGTATTTTATTAAAGGAATAGTAAAGTCAAAATTAAACGTTCATGATTCACATAAAGCATGGAAATTTACACAACTTTATATTTCTATTACCAAATTTGCTTTGTTTTCTGGGCATCCTTTATTAAAGAGCATACCTAGGTATGCTCAGCATCAGCAATGCACTACTGGGAGATAGCTGGTGATTGATGGTTGCACATATATAACTCGTGTCATTCGCTCACCAGAGGTGTTCAGCTAGCTCCCAGTAGTGCATTGCTCTCTTGAGCCTACTCTTCAACAAAGGGTACCAAAAAAACAAAGCAAATTTAATAATAAAAGTAAAGTTGTTTAAATGGTATGCTCTATTTAAATAAATAAAGTTTAATTTCAATTTACTGTCCCTTTAATGGTCTTCTTGCTACTGACAGGAAAGACCACACAGAAATACCCTTCACTGCAGACCAAGCAGTAAATCATCCTAAAGATGGAAAAAACTGCTATAAAGTGCATAATAGACTCACTCACCAGGGCTGGCTCAACCATGGGATTATGTAAGTCCAATGGACCCAGGCAGCACTTGACAAGGGGCAGCACTTCAGTGACCCAGACCACTCCTGTCCTCTGTCTCCGTGGGGGAAATCACAGGCTCCCAGCAGCAAAACCTCATTATGCACAGACAAAAAACTGGTCAAAGGTTGGACAAGTGCATCTCTTCCCTAAATTCCTTCCCCCCTTATTATGCAATTGTTCATGAGCATCGGTTGCATGCAGGTAGGCAGGCTTAGTAAGGTCAGTGGCCATGCCTAGTAGGTTATGATGCTAATACGTAATGTTACTACTGGGGAGGGGGCGTCGCTGCATTCCCTGACCCAGGCAGCACAATATCTTGAGCCAGCCCTGTCTCTCACAGCAGCTGCTGCAATGCCTTTGATACAGTAAGGTCCAGCAGCAGTTTTCTATAAACAATATATAACATTTTAATTTGTGAGCAAATAAAAGGGATCAGTAAAGTCAAAATTGTTTAGATAGAGCATGATGTTTACTTTCTGCTATACTACTATTATCAAATTTAAAACTAGAAGTCAATTAGAAAGTTGTTTAAATCTACATAAATAATTTGGATTTTACCGTTCCATTAATATCTACACACTTCATAGGACTTAATAACTTTGGGTCAGACAATCTTCTCTACAGAGTTTTCAACCATGAGCTCTGGTGAACAGCTCCAATTGCTGTGCTAAGTTATCATTTTCTTTGGAATTTGTAAATGGAAATAATTATAAAACAATGCAATAATAAATATGTACATCATTAACTAACAGCGCTCATCCTAATATACAAACAATACCTGCTAAAAATGTCCCAAATAAAGTTCTTGAAGAGAAAAATATGAATATATGGAGGAATTTGGTCACCTTAAAAATCTTTCCATGAAGACTTTACAATATTATTTGCAGGTCATCTCCTTCACGGGTCTCAGACCACGGATAATCCTCTAAACATCTCTAAGAAACATAAAAACACAATAAGCGCCACATAGCTCATCAAACGGCAAAGAATATGGCAATGGACAACCAGCCAAAAAGTTACTCACATATTGTGAAACACCAAGAAAATCACATCTATAATCTCACTCACTACAGTTCCAGCAACCAGCACCCATTGGAAGATCTACTGTATTTATTAAAACATGTTAAATGTATAAAATAAACACTGTATAGCACTCAAAGCAGTGATAACAAAATTAAAAAAATAAAATGCAATGTGTTTCTCAGCTCTAAGGCTGTTTCATCAGGACAAACTGGAAATATCCTACCCCCCATTTTCATACAGTAGTTTCTCCCCGAAATAGCTCAAAGTGCTTATCACACAGACCTTGGCTTATAAACGCTAATTAGTATCCAATAAATAAAACTCAAGTCAAACCACTGAAAGATGAAAGACCGAGGTAGCCCTACTGAGAGTCAAACCTGCAACTAAGGTATAAACAGGTGCAGAAGCTGGCTAATTAACCATCTGAAACATAAAAACAATGACTGACGGCAGATAAGAACCAAGAGAGTTGGTCATATTTCCCTTAAAAGTGTAATTAATCATTATGATACCCTTATGAATTATAAAGGCATCCTTCAATGCACTCACTGTCTTTGACCTTACCACGTCTACTGGAAGTCTATTCAATGAACTTAACATCTCACCAGCTGATATATAGATAGATATGTATATATTTGCATTCCTAGGCTGTAACTAATGCAACTGGACATTGCAAACTATGCACAAGACAAACTGACTCACTAAATGTAAGATACTATTATATATGCAGAGCTAGTTGAAGAATGCATCTGAGAACCTTGCAGATGTGTTTTAAATGTTTGATGAACTGGAATCTGATGGACAATGAATAAATTAAACATAATCTCATGGTGCTCATTAGAAGACAAAACATCAAGTTATACTAAACAGATATGATTTACAGGTACATTTATCATTTTCAAAACAAACCTCACTATAGGTTTATGGAATATTATGTGCAGGAACAAAATATAAATAAATAGATATCAGGTAGTAGAACTGTACAGAGATGTTCCCCTATCATCATTTAGTTTGCTTCTTGTACTTAAGACTTCAAGTTCCTATATTAAAATAATATGCAGCATAAATAATAAAAAGGTAAATACTAGGTAGTAGTGTACCTAGAAAATAGGTCCTGGTGTTGGCAAAATGTCTTTCTACTCTGGCAGACAAGGGTCACAGCCGTACCGCTCCCTTTGATGCATGTATCAGTAGCACTGCACACACATATACCACACACACAAATATTATTTCTAATTTTTTTGTGTGAATGCTAGATTTTGATATTTATAATACAATTTTGTTACCAGAAAAAGAAAAGCTAAACATTAGGGTTTGGCTACACCTGACCGAGTTGTTATGATGCATGCACCATAATTACTGCATAGAAGAGCTGCCGCTGGAAGCAGTGTGCCTTTAATACTGCAGTATGGATTTTGTAAATGTCTCTTATCGAAAAAAGAAGGGGTGATCCAACTGTTTGACTAAAGGTTTAGAAAATGAATTCTCATAGTTTGAAACACAGCGATAGGCCGTCTCCCAGGGGGAGGATGCTCAGTGATACTCGGGCGTCCCGTAGAATTGCTTCGTTTAGCTGGTGCATTCCTATCTCCGTCACAGCTGCACGTTCTAGTTTAAGCACAGTTCCACCACACAATACCTGTTACAAGGAAACACAGCACGTGAAATGTTCAGTACTGCCCGGTGCACAACTATCTGCATTTACCAACACAGAGAACTGTTTTTCATAAGCACAAACTGAACTACAGTCATTTGTTCCATATCAAATAATATAATGTACAATTTAAATGTTTAAAATGTATAGCAAACATGCATATGAAATAGTACTATTTAAACATTTGTATTTATTTATACATTTTTTGTATAAAAAAGGTTCAGTTAAAAGGACATGAAACCCACATTTCTCTCTTATGATTTAGAAAGAGCATGCAATTTTATACAACTTTCTAATTTACTTCTACTATCTAATTTGCTTAATTCTCTTGATATCCTTTGCTGAAAAGCAAATCTTGATAGGCTCATTAGCTGCTGATTGGTGGGTACACGTAGATGCCTCGTATGATTGGCTGACAAGTGTGCACTGCTATTTCTTCAACAAAGGATATATAAAGAATGAAGCAAAATTAGATAATAGAAGTAAATTGGGATGTTGTTTAAAATACATTTTATTCCAGTTCAAGAACATCCAGATTTCATAGGGTTGCCATATTGCCGCTTTAAAGGACATATATAAAAAAATACAGCTGTCAGGGTTCTTATAATGGAACGTTATACAAAACATTTCTTTTAACAGACCCTGACATGTATTTTTCATAAGTGCCCTCCCTTAAAGCGGCAATATGGCAACCAATATTTTATAAAAATACAAAAAATCAAAACAGTAAAAACGAGAAAAAATGGTTTAATATTCTTTTAAAGGAACATGCAACTTTCCAATTTACTTCTATTATCAAAGTTGCCTCATTCTCTTGGTATCCTTTGTTGAAGGAGCAGCAATGCATTACAGGGAGCTAGCTGAACACATCCAGTGAGCCAATTACAAGAGTTATATATGTACACAAAATAATACAATCAAATCCCAAATGAATGTATTGTACAAAACATGTCCTTCCTTTAATTTAGTAAAATCACTATTACAGTATAACGGTAAGGCAATTATTATAAGTGTGTAATGTACCCCATCTATAGCTAATATCCCTCCACTCCTCACAAGCCGTAGACATTTTTCATAACACTTCTTGTAATCCTGCTGGTGGGTCATATTAACAGAGACCAGGTCAAATGTGCCGTCTTCCCCCGCCGAGAGCAAATCATCTGTGTAAAAATATAAAAATTCACTCAATATCATAATAAAAAAAAACACAAAACAAATTAACGTTAATAGCAAAATTATATTTTATTTAATCAAATATAGTAACAAATTTTCATTAAAAATGTTTTGAAACAAGCTTTTAAATGATATCATGTGCAGGGCAGATGTCAATCGAGGCAACAACTGACAGTATAGGTAGATATCTACATCCCAGCATCAAATCTACGCACTTCAAAAATGGTCCTGGTTGCATAGTGGAAGCCACAGCAAATCAATGATTATTAAATACTAAATAAATGCTGGATATAAGGATGTTTTCAAAAGCAAAGATTAGTTTGAGAATAACATACAGATGCATTTGTTTAAAATTTATATTAGTTGATATTTCTTATCTTCTGTGCTGAGGCAGTTAGGAACAGTTATAAATTACCTTTAATGTAAAGGAGAGTCACATTTTTATACTGCATCTTAGTCCTGCCTTTATCAATTCCCTATGCTGTTAAGTTGTCACTATCTGATTTGTGATGGTGGCTTCCAGACTAATCATGAGTGCCACCATGTTGAAATTTGCCTTTCACTGCATTCCAGTGCTGTCGTGTTTGCACGTGTGCAGTAACTCTCCTTCAGATACCTGCAGTCACGTAACCTAAGTTACAAAATGGCAGCACCCACGATTTGAGGAAGGTTTATGGAAAAAAATGTCCTTTTAATGCAAGCTGCTACTTTTGAAATAAGGAAAAGGGGGAAATTATGCCATATATTTAATGTTATATTATTTTAAAACATTAAAAAATATGTTTTTATAACACAATATTATTAAAATAGTGAATGCTTCAATAATGAAATATTAAAGTTTTTATGTTTTTTCTTTTAGTCTCAGTTGTTTAGGTAATGTTGATCATAATGCACAGCTGGGAGCTGCCTATGGGCACATTTACTCTCAGACAGCAGCCTTATCCTTTTTAACTTCTCTCTCCAGTATTTTCCAGTTTAGTTCAATAGGATTTAGCATTATTATTATTATACAAGTGGAAGCTACAACTCTTTCATATACTTTGGGTAACAGCTCAGTTTTGGTTGTCGATTCAGATCCAGCTAAATATTCTTTAAAAAGACTACAAATTATATTGAGACGGAGTCTATTTTACAAGAACAAAATCTTTGTTTAAAAAAAAAAAAAAAAAGGGATCTTGGAGAATCATTTAAGGGACATTGTAGTAGAAAAATGACATAAATAATTCGTAAGAACATGTCTTTTGCACTATTCATCGTGGAGCTCTTTGTGTTTAAGAGGTTAAACACATAGCTAAAGTACCATTTCAGAGCTGCAATGCAGCCCCTGAGTTAAACTCAGCCAGTAACTGGGTCACATGACTATCTCACTGGCCGTTTCCTGCTTGGGACCAGCAGTTCTCTCCTAATACCAAGCAGGACTTTACCTATGTGTTTAATAGGTATGTACACTATTTTGGGTTTTGTTATTCATTAGTGAAACAAAGGATGAAAATGGCAGAGACCTGCTGCATTCAGCTATTTTCAGCACTGGATTTATTTAACAAAAATTGCAACACAATTTTGTGGGGGTCAGACACATACAGAGTTTCAGAGTGAGCAGTGCAAACAATGACATGCTATAAACTACTACAGTGCATGTTTAAAGGGGCATGTTACTCTACAGTGCATGTTTAAAGGGACATGTTACTCAAAAAATGTAATACAGTCCATACTAAAGAGCAGAATTGAAAACTATTTGCAGTAAAAGCTGTAATTGTAAAGGGATATAAAGGGCAAGATTTATCAAAGTGAGAATAAGAAAATTCTCACATTTGTCGTCAAAAAAACCTCACAAATTATATCACCATATTTATGAAAGGTTATGCGCCAATAAAGTCTCAACTTTTCATATGTGCGAACAAATTGACTCATAACATTCGCAAGTCTTAAGTATATGCGAATAAATTGTCTGGAAATGCCTAATTCTTGTATTATTCTCTATTGGCATTTTAAAATGCCTGTATATATTCGCAGTTCTCATATATTTATGAAAAGTGGTGCATGTAATATTCACTGCTTTTAATCTCGCCAATTTGTAGGTTGCGAGGAGTGAAAAATAAAGAGCAATATTGTTGTTTGTCTGGAGGGAAAATGGAAATATTTCTTTTACTTGCTTTATCTAGGGTTAGAAATTGCCCACAACAAGGTGCAGATCCTGAATAATAATAAATATATTATAAAAAAGTAAAATAATTTAAGTGCAATTGAAATAAGTGTATTAAAAAGAACGAAGATGAGCTCCAAAAAACGGGCAACCTTCCTTAATGAAAGAGAGCCAAAGAAGGGGCAAAATAAAACTAACTTTAATATATAAGAAATAGCATTCTTTTAAACAATCACTTGATTAAAACAATAAACCATTTATTGGTGTCTAAAATTAAGATTGATAAATAAAGTGAAAATGACATTTTCGCAAGAAAACTAGGATCAGCCATTCGCTTGACATCGCAAAAAAGTTTTGCCCCAAAAATGTCTCTAGAATTTTGATAAATACTGGCGACATTTTTGAATTCACACATTGCGAACTATTGCGAAAATAATCACGACTTTTTCGGCGCATTTTTTCGGGGCTTGATAAATTTTGCCCAAAGTAGCAGGAAGAAGTTGCTCTAATATTACAGCATATTATTATTGTACTGTTGTTTGCACAAAACAATGAGTTTAACCCCTGTAAACAGTTACAGTCAGCTCTAGTGCAGCTATGCAGTACTGGGAGCTAGCTGAGCATATCTGGTGAGCCAATGACAAAAGGCAGATGTGTATAGCCACCAATCCCCAGCTAGCTACCAGTAGTGCATTGCTGCTGCTGGGGATATGTACATATGCTATCAACACTACCAAGAGAACAAAGTAAATTTGATAATGATTTTAAAAGTGTCTTAAAATGAAATGTTCTATCTGAATAGTGAATATTTAAATTTCACTTTTGTATCCCTTTAAACTAACACAGCAGTATCAGTTGTGTATTTCCTGCTTATGTTCATTGACTGACAGGTACCTACTAACCATTAACAGGAAGTAAAATAAGCATTTGTTAGAAGTATATAAAAATATGTTGTAATTAGGATTCTGAACACCCTCTGGTGATCTGAATCAACAAGAAACTATTTCCTTTATTGAGATGGCTAAAAACAGCCATTCTGCTCTAAAAAACAAATACTGCCCCTAGTGCTCAACGTGTGAAATACATTTTATTGATTCTTGTCCACCACAAGTTGTACATATCAGCCAATAAGCAGGTATACATCAGTATGCAATTAGCATATTTTGCATCCATTTTACAAAAACATTGTAGTCTTTCAAAAGCAACAAAATAAATAATACTTGTAGGGAGTGAAGAGAGCACTGGGTATATTTACAGGTTTAGCAGCCAGGAAAGTTTTTTTTGTTTATAAATATAAATGTATAATAATATAAGTAATTAGGAGCAAGGAGTATTTTTTTTGCCAAGCCCTGGTTTAAAAAGCCACCTAGTGTCTCCTATGATATAGCCAATCACTGATCTTACTACTAATGTATTTCTAATTTTGAAAAAAAAAAACGTGGATATTTGGATAAGAGGCAATATGACTTACTAACCAGCTATTTGCTCTGCAGGTTTATCGCTCACAATAATCTTATGGTCCACGCCGGCCTAACGAAAAAACAAAATACATTTTCATTTAAACAAAACAAAAAATTAAATTATCATAAACCATACAGGACACTTATCACATATTGCTAATATATGTATAGTAAACAACAGAAGTGAGTAGACCCCAGTGCAACATCACTTAAATGTCAAATGATTCAAAACTGTATAACCTAACAGTAACTGCATTATGTCTAAGTTTTACAGTAGGGTATTTGCTCTTATGTAAAATTAAAAACTAACAGTTTAGATTTACTATATTAAAAATACCGGCCCCAAAGCAGGAAATCAATGTGACAAAAGTCAGTGCACCTTTCATTACTGGGATTAAAATCGTTTATTTTTTTTCAATACTTTGCATGTCCACCTTTATTTTTGATGACAGACTCAATCGTCCTTGGCATGGAGGAAACCAGTGTTGTACAAATTTCTGGAAAGATGTTCTGCCCTTCTTCAGAGAGATTTTTTTCAGCTGCTTTTTGCTGATGGGGTTGTGTTTCTCTACCATTCTCTTTAAAATACCCCAAAGGTGTTCTACTGGATTCAAGTCAGGTGACATACTTAGCCAGGTCATAGTTTTCACTTATTTCTCCTTTAGAAACTCTTTTGTGATTGTGGCAGTGTGCTTTGGATCGTTATCATGCTGGAATATTCGTCCTCTGCCAAACTTCTAGAGACTGGGAGTAAGCTTGTCAGCCAGTATTTTGGTATATTGAAGGCATTCATGGTGCTATCTATAAATGTCATCTCCCCAACACCTTTTGCAGTCATGCAGCCCCATATCGTCACACTCCCACCTACATGATTCACTGTTGGGACTATGCATTCACTGTAAAAATCCTGACCAGGTTCACGCCAAACATGCTGCACCCCATCTGAGCTGAAACATTTTATCTTGGTCTTGGCCATCTTACCAAATAATGTGCTTCCAGTATTCATCAGGCTTTTCATGTTGTTTAGCAAAGTTTAATCTTGCAGTTTTGTGCCGAAGAGCAAGCAAGGTTTTTTTCCCTTGGATGCTGTCCAAAGAAAATGACATTATGCAATGTTCTTAGCACTGTCTGAGCTGTCACAGAAACTCCAATTTCTATCGATAATCCCTGAGCCAAATCTGAAGCACTTGCCTTGACGCAAATCTGAAGCACTTGGCTGTTGCCTGTTTTTCAGAGCTAGATTGTGCAAGTAGCGTCTGTGGCGTCATTTTAGGAGGACACTGTGTATCGATCTATACCTCCTGATTACTGCTGCAACTGCATTTTGACTGATTTTTAGTTGGTCACCAATCTTCCTGTATCCTTTTCCATCTTTGTGAAGTCTCACAAACAGATTATTTAATTCCTCTGGCAATTTTTTCACAGTATGCAAATATAACCCATAAGCATTTCAAAAATTTTAAGTACATTTTTCACTTATATAGGAGCCTCCTTATTTGAAATACAGCTAGGATCATCCTACCGTTGTTGTGGGACCTCTCCTGCACTCATATATACATTTTTGCAGGAAGATGAGGAGAGAAGCATACTAGCAACACTGCTGCTTCCAATCTTCCTCGTCTTCTAACAGCCCGCGCTGTTTTAAACATTGAAAAAATTATTTGTGCCACCCATGCTAGTACCTCCTACCTACCTTACTATTAATCCGCCCACTGAGTGTCACTAAACTTTGATAAAATCTTTCAAAATGTGCAGGGCCAAGCGGTTGTTAGAGATTATACATCAGTACCGCTTGGCCCTGCACACTCTGAAAGATTTTATAAAAGTTTAGTGACCCAGTAATGAAAGACGTACCATGGAGAAAGCAGGCAGGGAAGAAGTCCAGTCCCCTCGCTGAAACTACCACTGAGATCAGGGCCGTCTTTAATATTGATTGGACCCTGGGCAAACATTTTCTAGGCCCCCTCCCCCCCAGGCTCATATGCTAATTTCTAAGCCTTTGAGGGCTGCCTCTTATCACAGGCTTTTTAAATCTCTTTTCAACACAAAGAGACAGAAAGTACACGTGGGTCATATAGATAACACTATGTTCAGGCACAGGGGGTTATTTAAGATTTAGCACAAAACAATGCTAAATTTAAGACAATAGATAATAAACAGTCACAGTCATGTGATCAGGGGGCTGGAAGAAGGTTCCTAGATACAAGGTAATCACAGAGGTAAAAAGTATATTAATATAACTGAGATAAGCAGCAGTCTGCAGAGGCTTAGATACAAGGTAATCACAAAGGTAAAAGTATATTAATATAACTATGTTGGTTATGCAAAACTGGGGAATGGGTAATAAAGGGATTATCTATCTTTTAAAACAAAAAACAACAACAATTCTGTGGTAGACTGTCCATTTAAAGGGACATTAAACACTTTGAGATGGTAATATAAAATGATAAATTGTATATAATAAAACAACTCTGCAGTATACTTTCATTATTTATTTTGTCCTCTTTGCCTGTAATTCCATTCTGAAATTGTGAGCTTTTCAGTTCCTGTTAGAAATGGAAGTGCAGAACACTGTTAAATACAGCACAACCATTGGCTGCACACTCTAGTGACCTATTTATAACTGTCCCTAATTGGCCACAGCAGAGAAGGTAACACAAGTTACAACATGGCAGCTCCCAGTGTTTTATAGACACTAAAACTTTACACTTATTTTGTCACTTTTTAAACAACTAATGAAACTTTAAAAAATACTTCTACATGTTAGTCATGGACTAATATTTTCTTTGAATGAATCATTCTATCTAGCATGCATTTAGTGTTTAATGTCCCTTTAAGAATGTGTGTTAAAAAAAATGAGAGGTAGATGAGTGAGGAAGTTTTAGAAAAAACCCAATGTATAACACATTGTGGCCCCTGATTATTAGGCTAGAGGACCCAATTATTAAAGAGGCACAGTTAATGTATAAAGCTTATGAAAAATGTTTTATATGTTCTGTTCCAAAGAACTTGCAATCTAATCCAATGATTAAACTCATGAATTAAATCTACTAACCCCTGAATCATACTAGAAGAACTACAATAAAATATAATTATTAGATAAACTTCCAGTTCTTCCACATCACTGTAAATTACAGTTTAAAAGGTTTTGCACTAAATGGTTCATAACATTAATAATAAAAAAGTATATTATTTAATCTAAACTTCCACAAGACAAGGGAAACATAAGTTACTCCTCACTTAAAAGTATTATTAATGTTATGAACCATTTAGTGCAAAACCTTTTAAACTGTAATTCTACAGTCAGTGTCATCACAGTTCCCAGTAACCCTTTTTCTCTAAAGCCCAAATTATAAACCATTAGACACACACTGCAGCAGGCAGCAGCAGACAGCCCCAGGCCCCCCAGCCCCTGAAGTCACAACTTAGTTGTTCCGCTTCCAAAATAAATTATCTCTCAGTCACTTACTTACGTCAGTCTAGTTGACAACTACACACAACGTTGTCGATCACCGTCCCCAGCCACTGCAGTCAGGGGCCCCAGCCAGCTCCAACTTCCCAACAGTCTCCTCCTCACACCAAGGGGCCAAAAAGCAACAGACACAGTCAGCGTCAGCGGTCCACGACGAGCGACCTCAGAGGCTCTCAGAGTCTGTGCTGTCCTACTAAGAACATGATGTGTCACGTGTGTGTCAGCCGCGCAGAGCTACCGCTTACGGCACGTCCTTCCCGTTCGTCCCCCTCTGTCTGCCTCCTAGACCCACCTTCTTACCGTTACCAGTCTCAGACACTCACTACTCACAGTAGACTGAAGTCTTCAGCACGCATGGTCACGTGCCAGGCCAGCCTCAGTCTACTCTTCTCTAATAACTAGTCACGTGTATAATGCGTGCAACACATTTACACTGTCTGCTGTTGTAAGTAACTTGCTTTGGCTGGCTGGCCGCCTGGCTCAATTCAAAAGTGAGACTCTCTCACCTCAGACAGTGACGTCACACGGCGCCGCTCGGCTCAATGCACTGTCTCTCTGCATAAAAAAAACAAAACACACACACCCAAATACAAAATTACAGCAGCCAGCCCTGGCCTGGCTGGGCCCCCCACCAGGGCCGGACTGGGAGCAAAAATAGGCCCTGGCATTTTAAGGCAAAGCAGCCCACTCCGCGCCCCCCCTCCCATTTTTTATTTGCAATAATCTATGTGTAAGGCATAGGTAACCATCTTGAAAAGAAGCACAGGCAGCTATCTAGATATACGATACAGTTTGCTATCTTGGAAAAAGGCACAAACAACTATATAGATTTAAAGGGATAGAAAGTTCAAAATTGAAATATGCATGGGCGCATTTTAATTTTAAATAGAAGCATTTTTTGCAATATACTTCCATTATCAAAAATACTTAGAGTAAAAGTTAATACTGTTTTTCAGTGGTATACGCAGAGACCTGGCGGTGGTTTGTGTTATGTCTCTGCTGACTCTCTGAGAAGGTGAGGGGTTTGAATATTGTTGCACAGGCCCTCAAACCATATGTGGTAAAGACCAGTAATAACTTTTACTACTAGCATTTTTGCTACACACAGCTATCTTGAAAGCACTTATAACTTTCACAAATAGCCATCTTGGAATAAGGCACATAGAGGGTGTATTTAGCAGTGCACACTAAGGAAAACAGAGGGGGAGGTTAGCACACTAAGGAGCACATAGAAAGGGAGGTTAGCACACTAAGGAGCACATAGAAAGGGAGGTTAGCACACTAAGGAGCACATAGAGAGGGAGGTTAGCACACTAAGGTGCACATAGAGAGGGAGGTTAGCACACTAAGGAGCACATAGAGAGGGAGGTTAGCACACTAAGGAGCACATAGAAAGGGAGGTTAGCACCCTAAGGCGCACATAGAAAGGGAGGTTAGCACACTAAGGAGCACATAGAGAGAGAGAGAGAGAGAGAGAGAGAGAGGTTAGCACACTAAGGAGCACATAGAGAGAGAGAGGTTAGCACACTAAGGAGCACATAGAGAGAGAGAGGTTAGCACACTAAGGAGCACATAGAGGGGGAGGTTAGCACACTAAGGAGCACATAGAGAGAGAGAGGTTAGCACACTAAGGAGCACATAGAGAGAGAGAGGTTAGCACACTAAGGAGCACATAGAGAGAGAGAGGTTAGCACACTAAGGAGCACATAGAGAGAGAGAGGTTAGCACACTAAGGAGCACATAGAGAGAGAGAGGTTAGCACACTAAGGAGCACATAGAGAGAGAGAGGTTAGCACACTAAGGAGCACATAGAGAGAGAGAGAGGTTAGCACACTAAGGAGCACATAGAGAGAGAGAGAGGTTAGCACACTAAGGAGCACATAGAGGGGGAGGTTAGCACACTAAGGAGCACATAGAGGGGGAGGTTAGCACACTAAGGAGCACATAGAGAGAGAAAGAGAGAGAGAGGTTAGCACACTAAGGAGCACATAGAGAGAAAGAGGTTAGCACACTAAGGAGCACATAGAGAGAGAGAGGTTAGCACACTAAGGAGCACATAGAGAGAGAGAGAGGTTAGCACACTAAGGAGCACATAGAGAGAGAGAGGTTAGCACACTAAGGAGCACATAGAGAGAGAGAGGTTAGCACACTAAGGAGCTCATAGAGAGAGAGAGGTTAGCACACTAAGGAGCACATAGAGAGAGAGAGGTTAGCACACTAAGGAGCACATAGAGAGAGAGAGGTTAGCACACTAAGGAGCACATAGAGGGGGAGGTTAGCACACTAAGGAGCACATAGAGGGGGAGGTTAGCACACTAAGGGGCACATAGAGGGGGAGGTTAGCACACTAAGGGGCACATAGAGGGGGTAGTTAGCACACTAAGGTGCACATAGAGGGGGTAGTTAGCACACTAAGGTGCACATAGAGGGTGAAGTTAGCAAACTATGGGGCACATAGAGAGGGAGGTTAGCACACTAAGGAGCACATAGAGAGGGAGGTTAGCACACTAAGGTGCACATAGAGAGGGAGGTTAGCACACTAAGGAGCACATAGAGAGGGAGGTTAGCACACTAAGGTGCACATAGAGAGGGAGGTTAGCACACTAAGGAGCACATAGAGAGGGAGGTTAGCACACTAAGGTGCACATAGAGAGGGAGGTTAGCACACTAAGGGACACATAGATGGGGTAGTTAGCACACTAAGGGACACATAGATGGGGCAGTTAGCACACTAAGGGGCAAATAGAGGTGGTAGTTAGCACACTAAGGGGCACATAGAGGGGGCAGTTAGCACAATAAGGGGCACATAGAGGGGGCACACAAAGGGGCACATAGAGGGGGTAGTTAGCACACTATGAGGCACATAGAGGGTGAAGTTAGCACACTAAGGTGCACATAGAGGGTGAAGTTAGCACACTAAGGGGCACATAGAGGGGGTAGTTAGTACACTAAGGTGCACATAGAGGGTGAAGTTAGCACACTATGGGGCACATAGAGGGGGAGGTTAGCACACTAAGGAGCACATAGATGGGGCAGTTAGCACACTAAGGGGCAAATAGATGGGGCAGTTAGCACACTAAGGGGCAAATAGATGGGGCAGTTAGCACACTAAGGGGCACATAGAGGGGGCAGTTAGCACACTAAGGGGCACATAGAGGGGGCAGTTAGCACACTAAGGGGCACATAGAGGGGGTAGTTAGCACACTAAGGGGCACATAGAGGGGGCAGTTAGCACACTAAGGGGCACATAGAGGGGGCAGTAGGCACACTAAGAGGCACATAGAGGGGGCAGTAGGCACACTAAGAGGCACATAGAGGGGGTAGTTAGCTCACTATGAGGCACATAGAGGGAGTAGTTAGCACACCAAGTGGCACATAGAGGGGGTAGTTTGCACACTATGGGGCACATAGAGGGGGAGGTTAGCACACTAAGGAGCACATAGATGGGGTAATTAGCACACTAAGGGGCACATAGATGTGGCAGTTAGCACACTAAGGGGCAAATAGATGGGGCAGTTAGCACACTAAGGGGCAAATAGATGGGGCAGTTAGCACACTAAGGGGCACATAGAGGGGGCAGTTAGCACACTAAGGGGCACATAGAGGGGGCAGTTAGCACACTAAGGGGCACATAGAGGGGGCAGTTAGCACACTAAGGGGCACATAGGAGGGGGCAGTTAGCACACTAAGGGGCACATAGAGGGGGCAGTAGGCACACTAAGAGGCACATAGAGGGGGCAGTAGGCACACTAAGAGGCACATAGAGGGGGTAGTTAGCTCACTATGAGGCACATAGAGGGAGTAGTTAGCACACCAAGTGGCACATAGAGGGGGTAGTTTGCACACTATGAGGCACATAGAGAGTGAAGTTAGCACTCTAAGGGCACATAGAGGGGGCAGTAAGCTTACTAAGAGGCACATAGAGGGGGTAGTTAGCACACTAAGGGGCACACACATGTAGACATTTTAGACAGACTTTAGCTATAATATATATAAATATATACCGAGTATTGTGTAGGTGATGCTTTGTATAGTGTCTCCCTGGCTGGCTCCCAAAGTCTTGCAGGCTGAATTCTGCAAGTTTTAAATCAAGTCCCTGCCCCTCGCTGACAACCAGGCTGCGTGTCTAACTTTTGCAGCTGCAGATCTTCTAAACACATCACCCGTGCTGCACTAGCTGACGTCATCAATGCTTACTGAAGCATCACGTGACATTTCACAGGCAGCTTAGGAGAGGAATGCTACGCTGCTCAGATAGATTCCAATTGCAGCTCAGCCAGGAACAAACTGTTAGCCAGTCAGTGGAGTGATGGATGCCGGCCCCCACAATCACTGGGCCCGGGGCACATGCCCCTTTTGCCCCACGTAACGTAAGAGACGGTCCTGAGATCCCAAAAATGTAGAACTAATTTGCCAAGTGCCGCCTGCACTGCGCATTGGACCCAGCAATCTGTCACTCATCTAGCCTGATTCTGTGTTCCTGTATACAGCGCTGCTGCCAGCACCGAGCTAATGTACTTTTAAGCTGAGTACATTAGCTCGCTGCTGGCAGCGCTGTATACAGGAACACAGAATCAGGCTAGATGAGTGACAGATTGCTGGGTCCAATGCGCAGTGCAGGCGGCACTTGGCAAATTAGTTCTACAGGCATTTTCCTCTCTCTGCTTCTGCTCACAGCAGGTGCTGCGCGGCCTGATATTCTGCCTGCGCTACACCAGAAGGGAAGGTGCGCGGCCATGCAGCCGCGCACCTTAGAGGGAACTGTGGTGGAGACATGATGCAAACTTGCAGATAGACACAGCCCATTGGTCAAACAATTAGACTGTTCTGGTAACTATGCTCATGCAATTAGGCTAATTGGAAATCATAGGTGTACTCAATTTTGTTTCAGTGATCTAACTTGTGCGTCAGTGACCACAGGTGTATTCACTTTTGTTGCATTAAGTTTCTACTTTGGGGCCTGTATTTTCAATACAATCTTTCTAAAGTATTTTTTTTTATTGTTTATAATAATAAATACTCTACTTGTCAACTTAGAAATAAAACAATTATTGAGAGGTGATACAATTTTGAATAATTTAAGTGATATTGTCCAGGGGTGTACTCACTACTGTTGTATACTGTATATTCCTCCCCACATGAACCACTAGCAATGAGAAACTCTGCAAAGGGTTTAAACACACAGTAGAAATACCCCTTGGGACTCTGCTGGTCCTGAGCGGAAAACACAGTTGATCCAATCAGCAGTGCTAGCACAACTCAGATGTAGAAATAGCGCTGCTGATTGGATCAGGGGCATTTTCCACTCTGGACCAGGAGTGATCTAAGAGTCCCACGCGGTATTTCTACTGAATGTTTGATCCCTTTGCAGGGGTTAAACACATAGTAGTACAGGGTCAATAGACTTAAAATTACATGCACTAACCAATTAGAGTATATTCACCAATCACTTGCTCAGTATCAGCACTTGGGCGCACCAGGATTAAATACATAGAGGATTTTATTTGTAGACTTTTGAGTCCCTTTGACAATATAATGTTGATCACAATCCATTTAGAAAAAGATTTTTCTACAAAATTCCCCTTTAAAGCTATGGAATTTTTGAAGATAAATAATTTGAAAACCTTTTCTAAATTATTGTGATCAACTCCTACATGTGAGAGGTGGCCCTATAAAGAGCCAAACACATTTTCTCCTTTAGCACACACGCTTTTTGCACAAACACTGTTCCTTTAAAATGTGTAAATGATGTAACCCCTTGACTGCTGGAGTGGCTGCAATGCATTACACAGCACAGCATTCTAACCTTTGTTAGGAGCTAAAGAGTTAAAGCTCCTGAATTGTAAAGTAGCAGTACCTCTCTCCAGCATTCTCTTGCGTTTGTGATGTCCTCACCGTCACACAAGCTTACTGTCACTTTGCCATCACTTGGCAGCACCAGAGCTAGGACAAGGGGGTTGTAACCACAGCTTCCGCCTGTGACAAAACAAGAATTGGCAATGAAACATGTAAACAGAATTATACAGTTTATAACAGGGGCCACAGTGACGCAAAATAATGTAACTATGTATCTGATTAATGCTTCCAGTATAGAACTTGATTACAATTTGAGCACAACTAATATTGGGCCAGATTACGAGATGAGCGCAAATTAACGCTTCCACTTGAGCGTTAATTGCGCTAGAAGTAAGATTTTTCAAAGTAAACGGTTTTCGCTCTAGGGTGCGTGTTCCTTAGCCCGGTCATGCTCTGAGATTAGCGAACAATCTGGTAGAACAAGTGGATGGCAAAAAGTTTACCAGACAATCTTCACATGGCCTTTATTTTTTTGGCACGCCGTATACTTTTGATAGCGCAGGGATAGTGAATTAAGTGTTGCACTTGAGCGCAAAATAAAATAGCGCTGGAGAATTTAGCACTTTTGGAGACCTGAAGTAGGTTAGCGCTTGAAAATTTGCATAAAAACCATGTATTAAATACTCAAAGTATTTCACTCATATTCATACATATTAAATGTAAAATCATGTTTTTTTATGGAAACAAATATTTAAAGGGATATGGTATATGATCATGTAGGTGCTGGACTGGGAAGGACACAAAATGTATTTGTTCTATCTGAATCAGGAAAGTTTACATTTTGACTGTACCGCCCCTTTAAGTATTCTCACCCATTTCCAAAGCTTTCCGGGCTTTGATAACCTTAGCAAGGTTCCCCAATAGCTGTGCAGCATCACTGCTAACATCTTGTACTGCAGCTCCCGGAAGACTCTGAAAAGCACATAAGTTTTGTTTTTATCACACTCTGATAGTCATTTTGTTGGCTAAACCTGCATCGTTTTGCAGTACAGATACATACCCCTTGTATTTGACTTGTATGATTGCTTTTAAAAGGGACATTAAACCCCATAAACTTCTTCCATGATTCACATAGAGCATGCAACTTTCTAATTTACAACTTTCAACTTTCTAATTTACTTCTATTATCACATTTTCTTTGTTCTTTTTGTATCTTTTGTTAAAAAGCAGGGGCATAAGCTCAGGAGCGTGCACGTGTCTGGAGCACTATATGGCAGCATTTTTGCAAGTGCCCTAGATGACAGCACTATAATTTCCTGCCATGTAGTTCTCCAGATGCTACCTAAGTATCTCTACAACAAAGAATATCATGAGAACGAAGCAACTTTGGTAATAGAAGTAAATTGCATTCATTTTTTAAAACTGTATGCTCTGTCTGAATCACAAGAGAAACATTTGGGTTTCATATCCCTTTAACAAAAAAAAGCCTGTTCCTGAAGTTCCAATACTGAAAATGGGAAAGATTGGAATCTATTCCATAGTTATACGCAAACAACAGCGCAATAGTAAAATGCTATAGAAGCCACCAATCCCCATCTAGTTCATAGTACTGCATTGTTGCTCTCCAGCCTACCTAGGTATGCTTTTCAACAAAGGTTACCAAGAGATCAAAGTATAATTGATAACATTAGTTAATTGAAATATCACTTAAAATGACATGCTCTGTCTTAATTATGAAAGTTTCATTGTGATTTATCTGTACAGTTTAATGTCTTTACTCCCTCTGTGCCTTAAATGAGAAATAGATTTGCAGAACGTTGTTGTATATATTAAAGGGACATTAAACACTAAGGAAAGATTAGTCTGAGAATAACATTTAGAGTATTTTTTAAAGTTTAATTAATTGTTTAAATAATGACAAAATAAGTGTAAAATTTTAGTGCCTATAAAACAAAGGGAGCTGCCATGTTGTAACTTAGGTTACCTTCTCTGCTGTGGCCAATTAGGGTCAGTTATAAATAGGTCATTAGAGTGTGCAGCCAATGGCTGTGTCACATATAACAGTGTTCTGCACTTCCATTTCTAACAGGAACTGAAAAACTCACAATTTCAGAATGGAATTAAAGGAAAAGAGCACAAAATAAATAATGAAAGTATATTGAAAAGTTTTTTTTAGATATAGTCTCCCTTATTTTCTTCAAAAAAGGTTGGCACTCCTATTATCATGCCCTGTCTGTAAACAGTGCAGAAAGTGTGTGAAAGGAAAATATATCCCCCAGTAAGACATTTGAGTGTTTATTACACATATAAAGTGCCAAATAAGTTTGCAACATGATCCCAGCAAGTGTAACATTTGTCCCAGATAAAAACTTGCTTAAACCAATAGCCCCACCTAGTGGTGAGCAGTATAACATGAGTTACATGAACTGACACATAAATAAAACTTCTTTTTAAACCACAAAAATGTGTGACTGTAGCTGGATTTATCGTCACAGTCAGCAGATGATAAATGGGACCATTACACATGCAGTAAATATTTATTTAATGTTAATAACAACCAGTCATATGATAAACAACAAATCACACAATAACACAACACTATCCCATGTTTGTAAATAACTTTACTGTGCACAGTACCCCCAACTAAGTAATGTATCCTACTGAGCATGTGCAAGAATCCACAGTATATACATCTATGCATTTTGTGATTGCCAGGAAAATTAAAGTAACTATAAAAATTCAGTGCTATTGCATTGCCTTTTAATTATGCATTTGTTGATTATGCATCTCTCTTGTATTTTATGGCCCTTTAAACACACAATAGATCATTGTATAGCTTATCTGCGCACCATCTCACAAAAAACACTGAAGCAGAGGACTCTGGGTAATGATATACAAATGATATAATGCATTGTACTGACATTAGGGCATCTGTGTTTAAAACGTATTTGGAGAAAAAACGATGAGGCTGTGTGTGTAATTTGATATCATTACCCAGAATACTTTGCTCCAGTAGACTGATAGTTCAGGTTTCAGTGGAATTTATGTACCAATGAGCTATATAATAATACAATAATGTCACTATATTTACAGTGAAGGAGTTTTCACCCACATTTTTCTCTCGCTACTGAACACGGGTGAAACATTGGCTTTGTTATAGTCTACTGCACTTAGCTCCCTACAGCAACATTGCACTGGCATAAAGGAATCCATGTTTAAACGGATGTTGGAAGCAAAAAACGTGAATCTTTGTGTACCTTGTTTGAGTACCCTTACCCACAGTCCTCTGCTCCAGTGAAAAACGCTGGCTGTTTAGATTGTCTGTGGAAAGGTGTACAGGTGAGCTACACAATAATCTACCGTGTGTCACAATTGTCACAGCGTCTTTTTCTCTGCGTGTTTATACACCACGACTTATACTGAGACTGGTCAGCATTAAACACATAACAGCAACAACAAAATGCTCTGGTGGCCAAAACGCAGTCTTTTGCATTCGTTTTTTGAAGCCCCCATGAAAAACCTGAACTAAGATTGTGTACCATAGTTTTTGTGGCCTCAGGAAAAAGCAGAACTAAATGTATGTGCTTTGGGGACGTCTGACGAATAGGCTAACAAAGTGGCCACGTCTCAAAAGACCCCTTGGAGAGGAGAAGAGCAGAGTAGGTATCATTTAACCTTACCTAAATCTGTGCCACTATATCTTTCGAATAAATATATTATTATTTCTGTGTTTTGTACCTGTAAATCTATATGCTGCATTCATAGCTTCTAACATAATGATCTACAGCCTTCATGTGTTAGGAAATTAGCCATTGCTGCCTTATTTCATATAGCAGTTTTATGTCCCTTCTAAAGATGTTAAAGGGACAGTAAAGACCTTGTTATTACAGTATTTTTCTGCAGTTCTGCAATAAATTAACATTAAATCTAACTGTTTAGTGACTCCCACAAAATTGTGTTATTTTAGGTTGTCAATTTATGGATGTTTTGGTTATTGAAAGTATCTGCCCTATATACTGTAACACACAGTACCCACCAGCCTCAGCCTCTTTGCAGCTGGATGTTCCCGTAGCGAGAAGCGCAAAAGATAGTCTCTGCGTGGGTCAGTCACACCCTCAAAAATCTTTTGTGATTTCTTTCTTCTGAACAAGAAGTAGTGTTTGCCTAAACAAAAACAAATACAAGAAACTAAATATAATAAAGAAATTAAACTTGTACCTGGATATGCAACTCAAATATTTCCTTTCATGATTCAGATAGAGCATTCAAGTTTAAATAACTTTCTAATTTACTTCTATTATCAATGTTTCTTAGTTCTCTTGGTATCTTTTGTTGAAAAGCAGGGATGTAAGCTTAGGAGCTGGCCCATTTCTGGAGCACTATATAGCAACAGTTTCACAAGAATGTTATCCATTTGCAGAGCACTAGATGGCAGCACTATTCCCTGTCATGTAGTGCTCCAGATGCCTACCTAGGTATCTCTTCAACAAAGAATATTGTGGGAATGAAGCAAATTTGATAATAGAAGTAAATTGGTAACTCTTTTAAAATGGTATGCTCTGTCTGAATCACAAAAGAAAAGTTTTGGGTTTCATATCCCTTTAAGGAAGGAAATAATAAAGAATTATATGAACCTCATGTAGCTAAATCATTAACAAGTTACACAACCCTGTAGCCTCTTTTCATTGACAAACTGTCCCTCCCGTGATGTCCTATATGGTCCTTTTGTGCCAGGAATGAGGATTAACCAAAAGAAAAAAAAGTGTTATTAATAATGAAACTTCCGTCAGATATTATTTATACAGCACGGAATGTGTGCAAAGCTCAAAACTACGTTTCCATGGTTCAGACAGCGCCTGCAGTTTTAAAAGGGCCGTTATAGAGATAAAATGTAATGCGCTAGTTCATTAAAGCGTCTAACTTTATAATTAATCAACATCAGTTTCCGCTGGGGAGCCAGCAGTGCTCTGTGGGTCCTGAACAATACTTCAACTATGTGTTTAACAACTCTGCTGGGATTAAACACATAGCTTTATTGTGTCGCTAGTGATAAAATGATGTGATCTAATGAATTAGACCATGTTCTTTTATCACTATAATGGCACTTTAAGATACTTTCCTATTTACTTATATTATCAGTTTTACTTTGTTTTTTTTGGTATCTATTGTTGAAAAGCATACCTAGGTAGGCTTAGGATTAGCAAAGCACTACCGAGAGCTAACAAGTGATTGGTGGCTGCACACATGCCTCTTGTCACTGGCTCACCAGTAATGCTCTGGAGCTGATTTTATATGCAAATAACGGTGCTATAATAATATGCTTATTAGTGCACGTTCTTTGTGCACTTTTATTCTGCTTTAAGTCTATGAAATAGGAGAAGGCTACAAAAGAAATATCACAGTCCAGATAAAATATTACTGTAAAATATAGGGGTGAAACTATAGTATATTTTGTTCTGTTAAAGGTATTTATTTATTTGCTTGTGCCCTATGATTTGTGTGCAAATTCATTTAGTTCAATTATTATTATTAACATAAAATTAGTAGTTGTAAACTATTCCTATACTTAGTAAAGTCCAATTATATATAGTGGACAAATTTGTTTGAAACGGGAATACCCAGAAACATTTTTTTTAGGAGTCAAGGAAATTTGGTTCACATTTGAATGTATATAGCAGAAGCCAATAGATTAGCAGCAAGGATCCTGGGAAGTCACAGACATAATTGTTTCAAAACCACTAAAGCATTATTATTTATATCAGTTTATAGTTACATTGTATATCCCATAGTCCTCTAAAGGTAAAGTGTTATATGACAATCACATAAGTGATATATCCCCCCAAGCTCCCATATCTATGCCCCCCACATACATCTGTTGGGGGACACTCTATAAATGATAAGAGATCTGCTACATACCAGGGTATGCACTCACCTATATAGACACCAGCTGCAAATGTGACCCCCAGCAACGCGATTCCAACAGCTGCTTCTCGCTTTACGGTAGAAAGGGACATCATGTTACAGCCAGGAGCAGGTACAAAGGACAGCAGCAGTCCCCGGCTTCCTGCCAGCCTCACAGTCCCTCCCAGCCACATGACACACAGCCAATGGGAATTTGTCACTACATTCTAGCATCACTGGAAGATCATGCTTTATTGTTACTCTGCGCCACATTAGATGTTGTGCTGCTGCCACCTAGTGGTACAATAACGGTACTGCTCCTGCAGACTGATACATTTTTACATTTTTTGTTTAAAGTGACAGTCTACTTGATTTTCTTTTATTGTTTTAAAAGATGGCATACGCGTTTACTACCCATTCCCCATCTTTGCACAACCAACATTGTTATATTAATATATTTTATCATCTCTAAATATCTGCCTTTTTCTAAGCCCCTGCAGGCCACATCTTAGCTCAGTGTATTTTATTAGCTTTTCACGGCCAGACATTGTTAGTTCATGTGTGCCATATAGATAACAATGTGCTCAGTCCCGTGGAGTTATGCAGGAAGAAGCACTAATTGGCTAAAATGCAAGTATGTAAAAAGCACTGCGATAATGGGGCAGTCTGCAGAGGCTTATATACACGTAATCACAGAGGTGGGTATGCAAAGCTGGGGAATCTATACTATAATCGGTTTTGTAACGCGTCCGTCGCCAGTTGCGCACGCATCCTCAAAGGAATGTTGGCTTCGCGAGGCAGCCAAAAGAATGTTGGCTGCGCGCGCAGCTAAAAGAATTCACCTGGTTACAGCGTAGGCAAACCCAAAGCCTTAAAAAAAAAAAAAAAAAACACCCAACCGCACAAAATAACTAAAAACACATAACTGCCCACAAGAAATAAAAAAACGTAACTGCCCGCACGAACGATAACAAAAAAAACCTAACCTCCCGCACAAAGTATTAACAAACACCTAAACCGCCAACCCCCACATCGCAAAACAATGAAGTAATTAACCCCTAATCCGCAATAAACCTAATTAATCTATTAACCCCTAAACCGCAAAAACCCCACATCGCAAAAAACCTATTTAACCTATTAACCACTAAACCGACAAACCCCCACATCGCAATTAACCTAATTAATATATTAACCGCTATGCTGCCAATACCACAACGCAAATAACTAATTTAATTACAAAGCCCCCTAACCTAACACCCCCTGAATTAACCCCAATTAAAACTAAATTACAATTAAAATAAAAAATCCTAACATTACATTACAAAAAATAAAAAAACTACAATTATTATTACAAAAAATTACAGAAAAAAATAAACAAAATTTTCAAAAATAAAAAAATTATACTTAATCTCTATGAAAATAAAAAAAAAACTCAAAATAAAAACACCCCCTAATCTAAACTACCAATAGCCCTTAAAAGGGCCTTTTGTAGGGCATTGCCCTAAGTTAAACAGCTCTTTTACATTTAAAAAATACTAAGTCCCCCCAACAGTAAAAACCCCCCACGCACCAAACCCCCCAAAAATAAAAAAACCTAACACTAAAAAAACCTAAACTAGCCATTGCTCCAATCAGCTCTTTTTCAAGCCCATTAAATCCCTAACCTTAAAAAAAAAAAAAAAAAATTCTAAAACTAAGCCCCAAATAGGTACTCACCATTCCTGAAATCCGGCGGAAAAGGTCTTCTTCCAGGCGGCTCCATCATCTTCTATCTTCATCCCGAGCGAAGGTGGCGCGGTGCAGGGGTGCGGAACTGGCATCACTGATGCATCAATCCTCAGTGGCGGTCCTCAACGGCGGTGGCGGTCCTTGGTGGCATGGAGGCTCCTCTTCATGCGATCGTCCGACGCACACTGCAGATTGAATGCAAAGTAATTTATTGGGGTACCTTGCATTCCTATTGGCTGATATTTTGAAATCAACCAATAGGATGAGAGCTACTGAAATCTTATTGGCTGATTTGAACAGCCAATAGGATTTCAGTAGCTCTAATCCTATTGGCTGATTTAAAAATTTCAGTCAATAGGAATGCAAGGTACCCCAAATTGAATGCGGTACCTTGCATTCAATCTTCAGTGTACGATGGACATCGGATGGAGAGGAACGCCGTCGCCGCCGCCACCGAGGACCGCCATCGCTGAGGACTGCCGCCGTTGAGGACCACTGCTAAGGATCCACGCATCGGGGAAGACAGCTCTTGACCTCTGCTCTGCGCCGCCTTTGTTGTGGATGAAGATAGAAGATGATGGAGCTGCCTGGACTTCTCCACCAGACTTCAGGTACGGTGAGTACTTATTTGGGGCTTAGTCTTAGGCTTTTTTTATTTTTTGGGGTGACTTTTTTTTAGATTAGGGTTTTTTGGGCTGGAAAAGAGCTGATTGCTCTTTTAAGGGCAGTAAAAGAGTTGGATGCCCTTTTAAGAGCAATGCCCATACAAATGCTTCTTTAGAGGCAATCAGTAGTTAAGGTGATTTTTAGTGTTAGGTTTTTTTATTTTGGAGGGTTTGGTGGGGGGTTTACTGTTAGGGGGTAATTGGTAATTTTTGTAAGTAAAAGAGCTGTTTAACTTAGGGCAATGCCCTACAAAAGGCAATTTTAAGGGCTATTGGTAGTTTAGTATTAGAATAGGGGGTATTTTTATTTTGGGGGGATTTTTTATTTTTATAGGGCTATTAGTTTACGTTTACATTTTTTATTTTGAATAGCTTTGTTTATTTTTTTCTGTAATTTTACTTTTTCTAACTTTAGCTTGGGGGTTTGTATTTGTTAAACATAGACTGCCCTCTGTGCAGGCTTATCGCCTAGTGGGTAATAAAGTGATTATCTAACTTTTTAAAAAGTAAAACAGTTTCAAGTAGACTGTCCCTTTAAGTTTATGTAAGACTGTTTCAAGCACCTAATTTTTTTTCCATTTTTTTTTTTTGCCTTGTAGTCTCCACTGTCTTACAGCAGAATATGATTCACTATATGAGACCCATTATTGTTAAAGTAAAATATATCATTGTAATCCAGAGAAATAGCTTTTATTAATATATTGAAATAAATGTTTTGTGGTATTATTTGGTCACAAGATCCAACTTAAAAATAGTGGGGTTTCTGCCAATACGCAAATGTAAGATTTTAACACTTGTTTTTCCCCAGGGGCAGAAAAGGTAACCTTTTTACTGAGCCACAATAACTACCATTATATTTTGCACTTTATGCATTGAAATTTCATTTTTACTAATAAAGTTTGCCGTGAACAGTATTGCAGCGACACAAAGGGATACTATTCTGACATGTATTGTTTTGGTAGAAACAACATATTTTTAAAGGGGTATGAAATTAAAAATTAAACTTTTATGCTTCAGATAGGTGCAATTTTTACGAGACTTTTCAGTTTTCATATATTATCAAATTGACTTTGTTTTCTTTGTATCCTTCTTTTGGAAATCATATCTAGGTAAGCCCAGCAGCAAGAACTCACTACTGAGGTCAGACACAGTATGGAAGCAAAAACTGTGAGATATTGTATATCTAATTTGCATATATTACCCAGAGTTCTCTGGTGCATTAGTAAACAGACTACTTCTATGGGAAGGCAAGCGACGAAACTTGTGTAAATGTGCTAATCAGCTATACAATAATTTTTATGGTTCTTACTTTTTATGCAATAGAGGATTTGAATCTCACAGTTTAATTTCTTCCATAACTTAAATAATATTGCTTTAAGCTTTAAATATAATAGCATAAATGCAACTACAAAAATATTCTTTATGAAAATCTTAAGAGGGGTTTGGGATTTAGCTTATTAAATGGATACTAAACCCAATTATTTTCTCTCATGACTCAGATAGAGCATGCAATTTTAAGCAACTTTCTAATTTACTCCTATTATCAATTTTTCTTTGTTCTCTTACTATCTTTATTTAAAAAGCAGGAATGTAAAACCGGACCATTTTTGGTTCAGAACCTGGGTTACGCTTGCTTATTGGTGGCTAAATGTAGCCACCAATAAGCAAGAGCTATACAGGGTGCTGAACCTAAAATGGGTTGGCACCTAAGCTTTACATTCCTGTTTTTAAATAAAGATAGCAAGAGAATGAAGAAAAATGGATGATATGAGTAAATTAGAAAGTTGCTTAAATTGCATGCTCTATCTGAATAATGAAATAAATAAATTGGGTTTAGTGTCCCTTTAACTGTCCATTGCTTCACTTCATATTACACAACTCTTTTAGTTATAAGTTAGTTATATATAATTATATAGGAATTAAATGGTGCATGTTGTAGCCAAATGTACTTAATATGTTGCTCATAATAGAATAGGCTTTATATAAAGTTGTTCAAAAGGTTCTGGAGGCGGAGCCAGTAACTGTTGTACCAAACGACAATGACCCACATTCCAATCCATTAGAATTCCTCTTGCATCCTTTTTGCTAAACCATTTAACTGTTAGACAGTGTTTGTAATTGTAAATCTACTGACATTTGTAAATTATATCACCAAAGAATCTAGTTAAAGAAACATCCATATAAAGAGAATGTTGTATCGCTCTGTTTAAAGTAAATACATTAATTAATGCTCCTCTGCTGAAAAAAACTACTTTTTTTCTGGGGAGTTGTCGTTTCAGCCAGGATTTAAAGGGACATGAAACCCAAAAATGTTCTTAACTAATTCAGATACAGCATAACATTTTAACAACTTTCCATTTTACTTCTAATACATAATTTGCTTTGTTCTCTTAGTATTATTTGTTGAAAATCATACCTAGGTAGACTTCGGAGCTGAGAGGTTGCTGCTGATTGGTGGCTAAACATATATACCTCTTGTCATTGGCTTACCGTAGTGTTCAGCTAGCTCCCAGTAAGTGTATTGCTGCACCTTCAACAAAGGATACCAAGGGATTGAAGCAAAACATATAATAGGAGTATATTGGAAACTTGTTTAAAAATGTATGTTCTGTCTGAACCATGATGAAAATGATCGTTTTTCATGTCCCTTTAATAATATAAGATCATACAGTTCCTGTTATGTTCACTCTTCATTTAAACTATCTTTACCATATTACAAGCAAAAAATATTTTTTAACATTTAATTGCTGCTCTTTTATTTACACATCAGTAACATGATGAGTACTATGTTCTGTTATTTAAATGTCAGTAACATGATGAGTACTACGTTCCGTTATTTACATGTCAGTAACAATATGAGTACTATGTTCTGTTATTTATATGTCAGTAACATGATGAGTACTATGTTCTGTTATTTAAATGTCAGTAACATGATGAGTACTACGTTCCGTTATTTACATGTCAGTAACAATATGAGTACTATGTTCTGTTATTTATATGTCAGTAACATGATGAGTACTATGTTCCGTTATTTACATGTCAGTAACATGATGAGTACTATGTTCTGTTATTTACACGTCAGTAACATGATGAGTACTAAGTTCTGTTATTTACATGTCAGTAACAAGATGAGTACTATGTTCTGTTATTTACACGTCAGTAACATGATGAGTACTATGTTCTGTTATTTACATGTCAGTAACAAGATGAGTACTATGTTCTGTTATTTATATGTCAGTACCATGATGAGTACTATGTTCTGTTATTTACATGTCAGTAAAAGATGAGTACTATGTTCTGTTATTTATATGTCAGTAACATGATGAGTACTATGTTCTGTTATTTACATGTCAGTAACAAGATGAGTACTATGTTCTGTTATTTATATGTCAGTAACAGGATGAGTACTATGTTCTGTTATTTACACGTCAGTAACATTATGAGTACTATGTTCTGTTATTTACACGTCAGTAACATGATGAGTACTATGTTCTGTTATTTACACGTCAGTAACATGGTGAGTACTATGTTCTGTTATTTACACGTCAGTAACATGATGAGTACTATGTTCTGTTATTTACACGTCAGTAACATGGTGAGTACTATGTTCTGTTATTTACACGTCAGTAACATGGTGAGTACTATGTTCTGTTATTTACATGTCAGTAACATGATGAGTACTATGTTCTGTTATTTACATGTCAGTAACATGATGAGTACTATGTTCTGTTATTTACATGTCAGTAACAAGATGAGTACTATGTTCTGTTATTTACATGTCAGTAAAAGATGAGTACTATGTTCTGTTATTTACATGTCAGTAACAAGATGAGTACTATGTTCTGCTATTTATATGTCAGTAACATGATGAGTACTATGTTCTGTTATTTCTATGTCAGTAACATGATGAGTACTAAGTTCTGTTATTTACATGTCAGTAACAAAATAAGTACTGTTCTGTTATTTATATGTCAGTAACATGATGAGTACTATGTTCTGTTATTTACATGTCAGTAACAAGATGAGTAGTGTGTTCCGTTATTTACATGTCAGTAACATGATGAGTACAATGTTCTGTTATTTAGATGTCAGTAACATGATGAGTACTATGTTCTGTTATTTACATGTCAGTAACAAGATGAGTACTATGTTCTGTTATTTATATGTCAGTAACATGATGAGTTGATGAGTACTATGTTCTGTTATTTATATGTCAGTAACATGATGAGTACTATGTTCTGTTATTTACATGTCAGTAACAAGATGAGTACTATGTTCTGTTATTTACATGTCAGTAACATGATGAGTACTATGTTCTGTTATTTACATGTCAGTAAAAGATGAGTACTATGTTCTGTTATTTACACAGCAGTAACATGATGCGTACTATGTTCTGTTACTTCCATGTCAGTAACATGGTGAGTACTATGTTCTGTTATTTACATGTCAGTAACATGATGAGTACTATGTTCTGTTATTTACATGTCAGTAACATGATGAGTACAATGTTCTGTTATTTACACGTCAGTAAAAAATGAGTACTATGTTCTGTTATTTACATGTCAGTAACAAGATGAGTACTATGTTCTGTTATTTATATGTCAGTAATATGATGAGATGATGAGTACTATGTTCTGTTATTTATATGTCAGTAACATGATGAGTACTATGTTCTGTTATTTACATGTACAAGATGAGTACTATGTTCTGTTATTTACATGTCAGTAACATGATTAGAACTATGTTCTGTTATTTACATGTCAGTAACAAGATGAGTACTATGTTCTGTTATTTGCATGTCAGTAACAAGATGAGTACTATGTTCCGTTATTTACATGTCAGTAACATGATGAGTACTATGTTCTGTTATTTACATGTCAGTAAAAGATGAGTACTATGTTCTGTTATTTACACAGCAGTAACATAATGAGTACTATGTTCTGTTATTTACATGTCAGTAACATGGTGAGTACTATGTTGTGTTATTTACATGTCAGTAACATGATGAGTACTATGTTCTGTTATTTACATGTCAGTAACATGATGAGTACTATGTCCTGTTATTTACATGTCGGTAACAAGATGAGTACTATGTTCTGTTATTTACATGTCAGTAACAAGATGAGTACTATGTTCCGTTATTTACATGTCAGTAACATGATGAGTACTATGTTCTGTTATTTACATGTCAGTAAAAGATGAGTACTGTGTTCTGTTATTTACACTGCAGTAACATGATGAGTATTATGTTCTGTTATTTACATGTCAGTAACATGATGAGTACTATGTTCTGTTATTTACATGTCAGTAACATGATGAGTACTATGTCCTGTTATTTACATGTCAGTAACATGATGAGTACTATATTCTGTTATTTACACACAGTAACATGATGAGTACTATGTTCTGTTATTTTCACGTCAGTAACATGATCGGTACTATGTTCTGTTATTTACACGGCAGTAACATGATGAGTACTATGTTCTGTTATTTATATGTCAGTAACATGATGAGTACTATGTTCTGTTATTTACATGTCAGTAACATGATGAGTACTATGTTCTGTTATTTTCACGTCAGTAACATGATGAGTACTATGTTCTGTTATTTACATGTCAGTAACATGATGAGTACTATGTTCTGTTATTTACATGTCAGTAACACGATGAGTACTATGTTCTGTTATTTACACGACAGTAACATGATGAGTACTATGTTCTGTTATTTACATGTCAGTAACATGATGAGTACTATGTTCTGTTATTTACATTTCAGTAACAAGATGAGTACTATGTTCTGTTATTTACACGTCAGTAACATGATGAGTAATATGTTCTGTTATTTACACGTCAGTAACATGATGAGTACTATGTTCTGTTATTTACACGGCAGTAACATGAGTACTATGTTCTGTTATTTACATGTCAGTAACATGATGAGTACTATGTTCTGTTATTTACATGTCAGTAACATGATAAGTACTATGTTCTGTCATTTATATGTCAGTAACATGATGAGTACTATGTTCTGTTATTTATATGTCAGTAACAGGATGAGTACTATGTTCCGTTATTTACATGTCAGTAACATGATGAGTACTATGTTCTGTTATTTATATGTCAGTAACAAGATGAGTACTATGTTCTGTTATTTACATGTCAGTAACATGATGAGTACTATGTTCTGTTATTTAATGTCAGTAACATGATGAGTACTATGTTCTGTTATTTATATGTCGGTAACAAGATGAGTACTATGTTCTGTTATTTACATGTCAGTAACAAGATGAGTACTGTGTTCTGTTATTTACATGTCAGTAACAATATGAGTACTATGTTCTGTTATTTACATGTCAGTAACATGATGAGTACTATGTTCTGTTATTTACATGTCAGTAGCATGATGAGTACCATGTTCTGTTATTTACATGTCAGTAACATGATGAGTACTATGTTCTGTTATTTATATGTCAGTAATATGATGAGTACTATGTTCTGTTATTTACATGTCATTAACATGATGAGTACTGTGTTCTGTTATTTACACGGCAGTAACATGATGAGTACTATGTTCTGTTATTTATACGTCAGTAACATGATGAGTACTATGTTCTGTTATTTACATGTCATTAACATGATGAGTACTATGTTCTGTCATTTACTCGGCAGTAACATGATGAGTACTATGTTCTGTTATTTTCACGGCAGTAACATGATGAGTACTATGTTCTGTTATTTACATGTCAGTAACATGATGCGTACTATGTTCTGTTATTTACATGTCAGTAACATGATGAGTACTATATCCTGTTATTTACATGTCAGTAACATGATGAGTACTATATCCTGTTATTTACATGTCAGTAACATTATGAGTACTAAGTTCTCACACACACATAAAATTATCTATAGGCATGGGCAGTATGTTGCAAATGCACAATGTCATCTTTTTGGCTGTGGCTGTTTACATTAAACCCGGACATTTGCATGTCCCGACCTGACTCAGCTTCAAACCCGGACACACAACCTGAACAGTCCGGGTCATTCCCAGACAAGGGACAACATTAGTTTACACATAGGCCAAAGCAGTTTTAAGGGAAAACAATTACTTTTAATAGTTTTGTCATTTTATGCATAAAAAAAGGTAAAAGAAAATAAAAAAAGAAGAGGAAGTAGAAGAAACATATTAAAATGAGAATATAAAACCAAATACACCCCAAATCAATAGATTAATAGATACATTTTGATTAAGTTTCTGCACCTAAGTAAGATCAGCAAGCTGTAGCAAGGTAATATGGTGCCATCTAGTGGTCATAATCTAATAGTACAGTCTAATGAACAGAAAATGGAAGAAAGTGTTGAAATAAATAGATCAGTGCTATCTCTAGCGGATATTTTTGAGGTCTTCAGGTCCTCGAATTATTCTTTTTCAAAGTCTGTTAAGTTGGTAGTTAGCTGCATTGGTGTGGGGTAACTTGGTGTGTTGTGCAAAGAGAATACACCAATAATAATTAAAAATAAAATAATTAAAACTACTGGACTGTGCTGATCTAGATACAACAAGGTTTAAAACAGGACATTGACACATTCCAATAAGACCATAGATTAAACCTATGGCTACATCAAATGGCTCATCTCCAAAACCCCATCATACACCCAGTGGAATTGGCGCTGGGTTAGGGTTGCCATATTGCAACCAGGACACATATGAAAAATACATATGTCAGGGCTGTTTAAAGAAATGTTTTGAGCAATGTTCCATTATAAGAACCCTGACATATGTATTTTTTATATGTGTCCTGGTTTTAAGCAGTAATATAGCAACCCTAACCCAGCACCAACTGCACTGTAGATTTCACCATATTCTCCTTTTGTATTTGTCACAAGCAATGATTTGATATCAATGGGCGCTAGTATATAGACAATGCTGTGCCTATACCCATTTGGCTGCCAGTAACATATACAGATCAGTTATTTCACCCATTTGACTACCGGTAATACACCAATAAATCATCCCTTTTTGTGCCAGCAACACACATAGGCCTGTTTGTATGTATCCTTAAGGGACACCAAACCCAATTTTTTTCTTTCGTGATTCAGATAGAGCATTACATTTTAAGCAACTTTCTAATTTATGCCTATTATCAAATTTTCTTCATTCTCTTGCTATCTTTGTTTGAAATGCAAGAATGTAAGTTTAGATGCCAACCCATTTTTGGTGAACAACCTGGGTTGTTCTTGCTGAATGGTTGATAAATTCATACACCAATAAAAAAAGTGATGTCCAGAGGTCTGAACCAAAAAAAGCTTAGATACATTCTTTTTTAAATAAAGATAGCAAGAGAACGAAGAAAATTTGATAATAGGAGTAAATTAGATAGTTGTTTAAAATGGCATCCTCTATCTGAATCACAATAGAAAAAATTTGGGTTCAGTGTCCCTTTAGCATCTAGTATTACATGCAAGTCAGTGGTTTTAACACCCTTAGCTTCAAGTAACATACATAAACCAATCATTCACACTTTTGTGCTGATAAGATGCATACACACATTTTTATAGCCCGTAGCAGCCAGTAACACACAAGGCAATAACTTAACTCCTTTGTACCAATAAATGTTTTATGTGAGCAATACATCATTTTACTTTGAAAAGTATCTCAGTGTTAAAGTGAATAAGGTAAAGCAGAGATGCACCTTGGTACAGAAATGTATAGGTTTTCTTCTAACAAACTGTATTTTAAGCATATTATATTTTGAGCTAACCTTCGGCTAGATTACGAGTTTAGCGGTGCTAACGAGCAGTTCTCCCTCACCGCTCACTTACCTGCAGCGCTGGTATTACGAGTTTTTACAAACCTGGCGTTAAAAGACAAGAAGTGAGCGTTGAGCAAAATTTTGCTCCTTACTGCACTCCAATACCAGCGCTGCTTAAGTCAGTGGTGAGCTGGTCGTACCCCATAGGAATCAACGGGGAGAGCCGGCTGAGAAAAAGTCTAACACCTGCAAAAAAGCAGCGAAAAACTCACTAACGCAGCCACATTGATTCCTATGGGGAAATAAAATTTATGTATACACCTAACACCCTAACATGAACCCCGAGTCTAAACACCCCTAATCTTACACTTATTAACCCCTAATCTGCCGCCCCCAACATCGCCGACACCTGCATTATATTTATTAACCCCTAATCTGCCGCTCCGGACACTGCCGCCACCTACATTATAGTTATGAACCCCTAATTTGCTGCCCCCAACATCGCAGACACCTACATTATATTTATTAACCCCTAATCTGCCACCCCCAATGTCGCCGCAACCTACCTACACTTATTAACCCCTAGTCTGCTGCCCCCAACGTCGTCGCCACTATAATAAACCTATTAACCACTAAACCGCTGCACTCCCGCCTCGCAAACATTAGTTAAATATTATTAACCCCTAATCTGCCGTCCCTAACATTGTCGCCACCTACCTACATTTATTAACCCCTAATCTGCCGCCCCCAATGTCTCCGCCACTATATTAAATGTATTAACCCCTAAACCTAAGTCTAAACCTAACCCTAACACCCCCTAACTTAAATAGAATTTAAATAAATCTAAATAAAATTACTTTAATTAACTAAATTATTCCTATTTAAAACTAAATACTTACCTATAAAATAAACCCAAAGCTAGCTACAATATAACTTAATAGTTACATTGTAGCTAGCTTAGGGTTTATTTTTATTTTACAGGCAAGTTTGTATTTATTTTATCTAGGTAGAATAGTTATTAAATAGGTATTAACTATTTAATAATTGCCAAGTTATAATAAATACAAAAGTACTTGTAAAATAAAACCTAACCTAAGTTACAATAACACCTAACACTACACTATAATTAAATAAATTAACTAAATTAAATACAATTACCTAAATTAAATGAAATTAGCTAAAGTACAACCCCCCCCCCACTAAATTACAGAAAATAATAAACAAATTACAAGATATTTAAACTAATTACACCTAATCTAATAGCCCTATCAAAATAAAAAAAGCCCCCCCGAAAATAAAATAAAACCCTAGCCTAAACTAAACTACCAATAGCCCTTAAAGGTGCCTTTTGTGGGGCATTGCCCCAAAGTAATCCGCTCTTTTACCTGTAAAAAAAAAATACAAACTACCCCCCCAACAGTAAAACCCACCACCCACACAACCAACCCCCCAAATAAAATACTAACTAAAAAGACCTAAGCTCCCCATTGCCCTGAAAAGGGCATTTGGATGGGCATTGCCCTTAAAAGGGCATTTAGCTCTTTTGCGGCCCAAACCCTAATCTAAAAAATAAAACCCACCCAATACACCCTTAAAAAAACCTAACACTAACCCCCTGAAGATCAACTTACTGTTCTGAAGATCCGACATCCATCCTCAAGGAAGCGGCAGAAGTCTTCATCCAACCGGGCCGAAGTCCTCAATGAAGCCGGGAGAAGTCTTCATCCAAGCCGGGCGAAGTAGTCCTCCAGACGGACAGAAGTCTTCATCCGACGCGGAGCGGCTCCATCTTCAAGACATCCGACGCGGAGCATCCTCTTCATCCAACGGACTAACAACGAATGAAGGTACCTTTAAGTGACGTCATCCAAGATGGCGTCCCTTAGATTCCGATTGGCTGATAGAATTCTATCAGCCAATCGGAATTAAGGTAGAAAAAATTCTATTGGCTGATACAATCAGCCAATAGGATTGAGCTTGCATTCTACTGGCTGTTCCAATCAGCCAATAGAATGCAAGCTCAATCCTATTGGCTGATTGGATCAGCCAATAGGATTGAAGTTCAATCCTATTGGCTGATTGCATCAGCCAAAAGGATTTTTTCTACCTTAATTCCGATTGGCTGATAGAATTCTATCAGCCAATCGGAATCTAAGGGACACCATCTTGGTTGACGTCACTCAAAGGTACCTTCATTCGTTTTTAGTCGTCGGATGAAGAGGATGCTCTGCGTCGGATGTCTTGAAGATGGAGCCACTCCGCGTCGTATGGATGAAGATAGAAGATGCCGTCTGGATGAAGACTTCTGCCTGTCTGGAGGACCACTTCACCCGGCTTGGATGAAGACTTCTCCCGGCTTCGTTGAGGACTTCGGCCCGGTTGGATGAAGACTTCTGCCGCTTCCTTGAGGATGGATGTAGGATCTTCAGAACAGTAAGTCGATCTTCAGGGGGTTAGTGTTAGGTTTTTTTAAGGGTGTATTGGGTGGGTTTTATTTTTAGGTTAGGGACTTTGGGCAGCAAAAGAGCTAAATGCCCTTTTAAGGGCAATGCCCATCCAAATGCCCTTTTTTAGGGCAATGGGGAGCTTAGGTTATTTTTAGATAGTATTTTATTTGGGGGGTTGGTTGTGTGGGTGGTGGGTTTTACTGTTGGGGGGGTTGTTTGTATTTTTTTTTACAGGTAAAAGAGCTGATTACTTTAGGGCAATGCCCCACAAAAGGCCATTTTAAGTGCTATTGGTAGTTTAGTTTAGGCTAGGGTTTTAAAAGGCCATTTTAAGTGCTATTGGTAGTTTAGTTTAGGCTAGGGTTTTTTTTATTTGGGGGGGGGCTTTTTAATTTTGATAGGGCTAATAGATTAGGTGTAATTAGTTTAAATATCTTGTAATTTGTTTATTATTTTCTGTAATTTAGTGTTTGTTTTTTTGTACTTTAGTTATTTTAATTTAATTTATTTAATTGTATTTAATTTAGTTAATTTATTTAATTATAGTGTAGTGTTAGGTGTTATTGTAACTTAGGTTAGGTTTTATTTTACAGGTTCTTTTGTATTTATTTTAACTAGGTAGTTAATAAATAGTTAATAACTATTTAATAACTATTCTACCTAGCTAAAATAAATACAAACGTGCCTGTAAAATAAAGATAAACCCTAAGATAGCTACAATGTAACTATTAGTTATATTGTAGCTAGCTTTGAGTTTATTTTATAGGTATTTAGTTTTAAATAGGAATAATTTAGCTAATTATAGTAATTTTATTTAGATTTATTGTAATTATATTTAAGTTAGGGGGTGTTAGGGTTAGATTTAGGTTTAGGGGTTAATACATTTAATATAGTGGCGGCGACGTTGGGGGCGGCAGATTAGGGGTTAATAAATGTAGGTAGGTGGCGGCGATGTTAGGGACGGCAGATTAGGGGTTAAGAATATTTAACTAATCTTTGCGAGGTGGGAGTGCGGCGGTTTAGGGGTTAATACATTTAATATAGTGGTGGCGACGTTGGGGGCAGCAGATTAGGGGTTAATAAGTGTAGGTAGGTGTCGGTGATGTTGGGGGCAGCAGATTAGGGGTTCATAAATATAATGTAGGTGGTGGAGGTGTCCGGAGCGGCAGATTAGGGGTTAAAAATTTATTTTAGGGTTTGCGATATGGGAGGGCCTCAGTTTAGGGGTCAATAGGTAGTTTATGGGTGTTAGTGTACTTTTTAGCACTTTAGTCATGAGTTTTATGTTACGGCGTTGTACCATAAAACTCTTAACTACTGACTTTTAAATGCGTTAGGACTCTTGACAGGGTAGGGTGTACTCACTTTTTGGCCTCCCAGGACAGACTCGTAATATCAGCGCTATGGAAGTCCCATAGAAAAAAGACTTTACAAAGTTTACGTAAGTCGTTTTGCGGTAAGGCCAAAGAAGTGTGCGGTGACCCTAAACCGTCAAGACTCGTAATACCAGCGGGCGTAAAAAAGCAGCGTTAGGACCTCTTAAAGCTGCTTTTTTACCCTAACGCACAACTCGTAATCTAGCAGCTTGTTTCTTCACCAACACATAGTTTTAACCTTAAGAGGATTTTTGTATATTTAAGATGAGCTTGAATATTTTTTATATTTAAGTGGCTGTGACATTGATTTCTAGTTAATGTGGTACAAAAAAGCTTAGATGCCAATACAGCTATTGATTATTTTCATTGCTATTACCTAGTAATGGGTAACACATTACATTTTACTGCAGGAATCTTGCCAACACCACATTTCAGCGATGTAAAATATTGCACAACTGCAACACTCTAGTTGACCCTTTAGATGCCAGAACATTTTTGCTCTTTATAGGATCTCATGGTTTAACCTACTCTCTAACCCCCTGACATGGAATATCACAGGAAAGATTCAGGCAGTATTCTGATAATGCCATTTTGAACATAAGTTGTGATGTATACAGTTTAGCCTCCACAAAGAGGCTGAATACTATAACCCTTTAAAGGGTCATTAAACACTTTGAGATGGTAATATAAAATGATAAGTCATATATAATAAAAAGCTTTACAATATACTTTTATTATTTATGTTGTCCCCTTTTCCTGTAATTCCATTCTGAAATTGTGAGCATTTCAGTTCCTGTTAGAAATGGAAGTGCAGAACACTGTAATATTCCACACAGCCATTGGCTGCACACTCTAGAGACCTTTTTATAACTGTCTCTTATTGGCCACAGCAGAGAAGGTAACCTGAGTTACAACATGGCAGCTCCCAGTGTTTTATAGACACTAAAACTTTACACTTGTTTTGTCAAAATTTAAACAATTAATAAATCTTTTAAAATGCATCTACATGGTATTCACAGACTATTTTTTTAATGCATCATTCTATCTAGCATTTATTTAGGGCTAGATTACAAGTGGAGCACTAATGTAATTGTACCATTACTAGGCAGTATTTTGGGGGTAAAGTTGGTGGGAGTGAGGTGTTAGGAAAAAAACCACACTGAAAAGTGCCTTTACATTGTGATCTGTCACGGATACCAGACAGCTAAGGCTACCCACCCCCCTACAACCTCACCCCTGTTGTATCTCAGTGGTTTTGGTCTCCTCAGAGAAGCTTTTGTTTGCTTGTCTTGTGAAGAGCTGGTGTATGACCAGGAAAACCCTCCTAGGATGGCCGGGCTCCTGGACACCTGCCTAACCCCTCTCAGGCTGTCCAGGCTCCTGGAACTCCCGGTCGGCCACAGGAAAGCAGGACACCCGCTAACTTTACCCCTGGTCGCTCCAGCAACCATGTGCCCCAGAGTTCCGCTCTTTTGGGGATTAGTAGCCCCTAGGGAGGACAAGAGGTAGGAGAATTACCGCAGGGGAGCTGCTTTGGGAACCAGGGTTTTGGACACCCTGGTCCCCAGTAACGAATCATGCTGATTTGGACTGTGGCATCTGGGGACCAAGAGCTTTAAAATGACATCCTGGAAGTGCCGCCGCTCTACTGGGATCACCTCGAAACCGCCACCCCTAGATATTGGGATTATGTGGGACTGTGGCTCCAATGGAGGTGCCGGTCAGTCTGCAGTGGCGGGAATGGCGGGAAAACTGTGGCATTGTCTTCTGTTCTTATCAAGATAAGTGTGTGTATAAAAGATGTGTGTTTTGCTCAATAAAATCAGTTCTTATTTCACCTGAATGCTAGTCTGTCTAGTCATTTAGGTGGGCTCCTACTAGAATAACTTTCCTGAGCTACATAGCAGCCTGTTCCAGGCAGAGCTACCTAGTCTGGGTAGCTGGAGTCTGCCACAGGGTGGGACCCTGAGTACTGGTGCTGTTGGGCATCAGGGGTGGCTACCGGCTGTGGTCACTTGCCAGCTACATAGCTGCAGTCGGCAGGGAGGAAGCAGGACCTGTTTAGGGGAGCTACCCAGTTGGGGTAGCAGGGGTATCCGTCACATTGGCTGGCAGCGGTGGGATCTGCTTCTTTCACACAGTTTCTGCTGACAGAGGAGATGTACCACAGTAGCCTGTAAATATGGAGGCAGAGTTCCTAGGGAGAGTACAAAAGATGCTGACCGGAACAAATGATCCTTGTTCGGAACAGGACGTTCTGGCATGGAGGAACCTTGCCCTCTGAGACCTCTGGTGGGAGGCTCTGCAACAGGAGCAGGAAAATGGAAAGGTCCTCCCCACGAATGACACGAGATTCCGGGTTCGGTGGACCGTGAGACTGCCTTTCCTGGGAGAACAGCCAAAGAAGTAATGGCTAGCTGTTCTACATAGACTGATCCAGCAAGAGATGTGGGTGGAGGACGGCTATCGGGCCCTCCAATGGCTCGCTATGCAAGTGCAGCCATGGCTGGAGGAAGGCTCCCCCACAGAGGGCTTTGGCTTCGGCGGCCCTGGATTGCTGTTTACAAAAAGGACAGAGGACCCACAGTTTGGGAGAGAGACAGACCAGGGTCTGGAGGATATCTCTGGGCTCCAAGAGGAACTGCTGGATCTCTTGGAGGAGACCTGGCTGCTGGACGATCTGGATTTTATAATTGACCAGGAAGAGGCACTGGTCAAGGAATACAAGAGGCTGCTGGATGTCGCTAAGCACTGTGCCAGGGGCATACAGATCTGGGGTGCAGCCCTCTGGGATTCATGGAGCTCAACCATGGAGGAGTGGCAGCATAGAAAAAGGGAACCAGGGCTGCGGGATCCTGATCAGCAGTCTGGCTCTGAGCTTATAGACTTGGACAAGGGAGCCACCCCAGCAGAAGTGCTGACAACAGGGCAGAGAGCCGCCGGCCTCTGCCCAGCACCTGTAACAGCTCCAGGAAACCCGGGAGCGGAGGTAGTCTTCCTCCTTCCCCTTACAGAGAACCCCTTGCAGGGAGAGATGGATGTCAATAACTCTCCCCAGCAGCAGAACCCCCTCCTGGGAGAGGAGACAGTCGGTCTCTCTCCCCAGCGGCAGAGCCAGGAGCTGGGAGAGGAGACAGTCGGTCTCTCTCCCCAGCGGCAGAGCCATCCCCTGGGAGCGGAGGTAGTCGTCCTCCCTCCCCGTAAACAGAACCCCTTCAAGGGAGAGGAGACAGTCGGTCTCTCTCCCTAGCAGCAGAGCCATCCCCTGGGAGCGGAGGTAGTCATCCTCCCTCCCCGTAAACAAAACCCCTTCAAGGGAGAGGAGACAGTCGGTCTCTCTCCCCAGCGGCAGAGCCAGGAGCCGGGAGAGGAGAAAGTCGGTCTCTCTCCCCAGCGGCAGAGCCACCCCTGGGAGTGGAGGTAGTCATCCTCCCTCCCCTTACAGAGAACCCCTTGCAGGGAGAGATGGATGTTGATAACTCTCCCCAGCATCAGAACCCCTTCCTGGGAGAGGAGACAGTCGGTCTCTCTCCCCAGCGGCAGAGCCAGGTACAGGGAGAGGAGACAGTCGGTCTCTCTCCCCAGTGGCAGAGCCATCCCCTGGGAGTGGAGGTAGTCGTCCTTCCTCGCCGTAAACAGAACCCCTTCCTGGGAGAGGAGACAGGCAGTCTCTCTCCCCAGTGGCAGAGCCAGGAGCCGGGAGAGGAGACAGTTGGTCTCTCTCCCCAGCGGCAGAGCCATCCCCTGGGAGTGAAGGTAGTCGTCCTCCCTCCCCGTAAACAGAACCCCTTCCTGGGAGAGGAGACAGTAAGTCTCTCTCCCCAGCGGCAGAGCCAGGTACAGGGAGAGGAGACAGCCAGTCTCTCTCCCCAGCGGCAGAGCCATCCCCTGGGAGTGGAGGTAGTCGTCCTCCCTCCCCATACAGAGAAGCCCTTGCAGGGAGAGACGCATATCAAAATCTCTCCCCAGCAGCCGAATCCCTTTCTGGGAGAGGAGACAGTTGGTCTCTCCCCACAGTGGCAGAACCCCATACAGGTTGCAGAGACAGCCGGTCTCCCTCCCCAGCGGCAGCACAGTCTCCCATGGAGCGGAGGTTGCAGACATCCCTCCACCGCGGTAGATCTCCTTCTCGGGAGAAGAGACAGACGGTCTCTCCCCTCAGTAGCTTGGCAGGGTCTCTACCCTTTTCTTGTCCCGGAGTATTTCTCACCGGGGGCAGGCACTGCATTAGGCAAGGAGGAGAAAAGCTTATACAGTTGGTGCCACAGGTTTGGGCACCAGAGTTTTGCCTGCCCCACCAAGGAGCAACTTCCACCTACAGCCGGGAAACCGGCACTGGCATTGTTTGTGGGTGGGTCAGCCGGTACTCAACAGAGTGTCACAGAGGGAGGCAGTGTGGCCATGGAACTTAAGGACACTGGAACTTGTGGGAGAACAACTGTTTTGGAGCCGGCCTTGGCAAACTTGTTTGGGATGTTGCATTTTGTGACTGTCCCTGCGCCTAGGGCGCAGGGTATAAATGCCAGCAGGAACCCCCAGGATACCTCAAGCTCTGGAGAGTTGGGATAACCTTTCTCAGCAACCAAGAAGTGGAGGGCCAACGTCGGACAGCCCCAGGCCGACCCATTAAGGGTCTACCCGGGTCTGCCGAACTGGAGGGGGGGGATGTCATGGATACCAGACAGCTAAGGCTACCCCCCACCCCCCTACAACCTCACCCCTGTTGTTTCTCAGTGGTTTTGGTCTCCTCAGAGCAACCACAATCCCTGGAAGCTTTTGTTTGCTTGTCTTGTGAAGAGCACCAGGAAATCCCTTATAGGCTGGCAGGGTTCCTGGAACTCCCGGTCAGCCACAGGACAGCAGGACACCCGCTAACTTTACCCCTGGTCGCTCCAGCAACCATGTGCCCCAGAGCTCCGCTCTTTTGGGGATTAGTAGCCCCTAGGGAGGACAAGAGGTAGGGCAATTACCGGAGGGGAGTTGCTTTGGGAACCGGGGGTTTTGGACACCCCTACCCCCATAATTTCAACAGGCTGTATCTCTGGTCCCCAGTAATGAATCATGCTGATTTTTGGACTGTGGCATCTGGCGACCGAGAGCTTTAAAATGACACCCCGCTCTACCAGGATCACCCCAAAACCGCCACCCCTAGGTATTGGGATTATGTGGGACTGTGGCTCCTATGGAGGTGCCGGTCAGTCTGGAGGGGCGGGAATGGCGGGAAAACTGTGGCATTGTCTTCTGTTCTTATCAAGATAAGTGTATGTATAAAAGATGTGTGTTTTGCTCAATAAAATCAGTTCTTATTTCACCTGAATGCTAGTCTGTCTAGTCATTTAGGTGGGCTCCTGCTAGAATCACTTTCCTGAGCTACATAGCAGCCTGTTCCAGGCAGAGGAAGGACCCTCAGGCAGAGCTACCTAGTCTGGGTAACTGGAGTCTGCAACAGGGTGGGACCCTGAGTACTTGTGCTGTCGGGCATCAGAGGTGGCTACCGGCTGTGGTCACTTGCCAGCTACATAGCTGCAGTCGGCAGGGAGGGAGCAGGACCCGTTTTGCGGAGCTACCCAGTCGGTGTAGCCGGGGTATCCATCACATGGTCTATGGGAACTGTGTGTTCCCTGTAAATATATATACAGTTGTGCTCATAAGTTTACATACCCTGGCAGAATTTATGATTTCTTGGCCATTTTTCAGAGAATATGAATGATAACACAAAAACGTTTCTTTCACTCATGGTTAGTGTTTGGCTGAAGCCATTTATTATCAATCAACTGTGTTTACTCTTTTTAAATCATAATGACAACAGAAACTACCCAAATGACCCTGATCAAAAGTTTACATACCCTTGTGATTTTGGCCTGATAACATGCACACAAGTTGACACAAAGGGGTTTGAATGGCTATTAAAGCTAACCATCCTCACCTGTGATCTGTTTTCTTGTAATTAGTGTGTGTGTATAAAAGGTCAATGAGTTTATGGACTCCTGACAGACCCTTGCATCTTTTATCCAGTGCTGCACTGGCGTTTCTGGATTCTGAGTCATGGGGAAAGAAAAAGAATTGTCAAAGAATCTGTGGGAAAAAGGTAGATGAACCGTATAAAACAGGAAAGGGATATAAAAAGATATCCAAGTAATTGAGAATGCAAATCAGCAGTGTTCAAACTCTAATAAGTGGCGTTCTGTTTGATAACATACTGCATTCATCTTGCCATCAATTCTGACCAAATTTCCTGTGCCTTTGTAGCTCACACATCCCCAAAACATCAGCTATCCACCACCGTGTTTCTAAGTAAGAATGGTGTACCTTTCAACATAGGCCTTGTTGACTCCTCTCCAAATGTAGCATTTATGGTTGTGGCCAAAAAGCTCAATTTTGGTCTCATCACTCCAAATGACTTTGTGCCAGAAGGTTTGAGGTTTGTCTCTGTGCTCTTTGGCGTATTGTAAGCGGGATACTTTATGGCATTTGCGTAGTAATGGCTTTCTTCCGGCGAGCCGACCATGCAGCCCATCTTTCTTCAAGTGCCTCCTTATTGGGCATCTTGAAACAGCCACACCACATGTCCTGTATTTCACCTGAAGTTATTTGTGGGTTTGTCTTTGCATCCCGAACAATTTTCCTGGCAGTTGTGGCTGAAATTTTAGTTGGTCTACCTGACCGTGGTTTGGTTTCAACAGAACCCCTCATTTTCCACTTCTTTATTAGAGTTTGAACACTGCTGATTTGCATTCTCAATTCCTTCGATATCTTTTTATATCCCTTTCCTGTAAGGGTCTGTCAGGAGTCCAGAAACTCATTGACCTTTTATACACACACACTAATTACAAGAAAACAGATCACAGGTGAGGATGGTTACCTTTAATAGCCATTCAAACCCCTTTGTGTCAACTTGTGTGCATGTAATCAGGCCAAAATCACCAGGGTATGTAAACTTTTGATCAGGGTCATTTTGGTAGTTTTTGTTGTCATTATGATTTAAAAAGAGTAAACACAGTTGATTGATAATAAATGGCTTCAGCCAAACACTAACCATGAGTGAAAGAAAAGTTTTTGAGCTATCATTCATATTCTCTGAAAAATGGGCAGGAAATCATAAATTCTGCCAGGGTATGTAAACTTATAAGCACAACTGTATATATACATGCTTATAAACATATATAGTTATGTGTTAATATGTGTATATACACATATTAACACATAAATATATATGTATATAATCATATAGAATCAAACACAAGGGGGGGTTGGTTAAGCACACCACAAAAAAACCATTTTAAAGTTTTTAAAATACTAGCACACATATTGTGGGAGTGCTGCCAAAGAGACCAAAACAATAACAAAACAACAGAGAGGGTTGGCGCACATCTAAATACTTGAATCCACATGTTTATAACATTTACAAGCAAAATTGTATTGAATTATTGCTGCAAGACTTTAAGTCTATATATCTTTAAATAAAGTTGGGATCTTAGTCACACAATATGGCCATATTCTGCTAAGCCAGTCTACCACTTACAAGGTGTCCCAAAGTCAGACTGGTCCTAACACTAGTCTGTTTAGCTTTGCTGGGCTGAGTCATTCGATTCTAATATTAAATACAGAATTCCAAAATTGCAGTGCTATGCCTCAAATCATGACTGCACAGAATGAAACTCCCTAGCTTTATATGTATATATATATACCATAGTCACATTATACTAGTCAGTTTACCTTTGCTGGGCTGAGTCATTCGATTCTAATATTAAATACAGAATTCCAACTTTGCAGTGCTATGCCTCAAATCATGACTGCACAGAATGAAACTCCCTAGCTGAGTATATATATATATATCAAGATCACATTATATGGAATACACCTGGGCTCCTGGGCTGGGTGGTGTGCATTAACCAAAGGGATTTGGTCAACTCCCTATTATAGAATCAAACACAAGGGGGGGTTGGTTAAGCACACCACAAAAAAACCATTTTAAAGTTTTTAAAATACTAGCACACATATTGTGGGAGTGCTGCCAAAGAGACCAAAACAATAACAAAACAACAGAGAGGGTTGGCGCACATCTAAATACTTGAATCCACATGTTTATAACATTTACAAGCAAAATTGTATTGAATTATTGCTGCAAGACTTTAAGTCTATATATCTTTAAATAAAGTTGGGATCTTAGTCACACAATATGGCCATATTCTGCTAAGCCAGTCTACCACTTACAAGGTGTCCCAAAGTCAGACTGGTCCTAACACTAGTCTGTTTAGCTTTGCTGGGCTGAGTCATTCGATTCTAATATTAAATACAGAATTCCAAAATTGCAGTGCTATGCCTCAAATCATGACTGCACAGAATGAAACTCCCTAGCTTTATATGTATATATATATACCATAGTCACATTATACTAGTCAGTTTACCTTTGCTGGGCTGAGTCATTCGATTCTAATATTAAATACAGAATTCCAACTTTGCAGTGCTATGCCTCAAATCATGACTGCACAGAATGAAACTCCCTAGCTGAGTATATATATATATATCAAGATCACATTATATGGAATACACCTGGGCTCCTGGGCTGGGTGGTGTGCATTAACCAAAGGGATTTGGTCAACTCCCTATTATAGAATCAAACACAAGGGGGGGTTGGTTAAGCACACCACAAAAAAACCATTTTAAAGTTTTTAAAATACTAGCACACATATTGTGGGAGTGCTGCCAAAGAGACCAAAACAATAACAAAACAACAGAGAGGGTTGGCGCACATCTAAATACTTGAATCCACATGTTTATAACATTTACAAGCAAAATTGTATTGAATTATTGCTGCAAGACTTTAAGTCTATATATCTTTAAATAAAGTTGGGATCTTAGTCACACAATATGGCCATATTCTGCTAAGCCAGTCTACCACTTACAAGGTGTCCCAAAGTCAGACTGGTCCTAACACTAGTCTGTTTAGCTTTGCTGGGCTGAGTCATTCGATTCTAATATTAAATACAGAATTCCAAAATTGCAGTGCTATGCCTCAAATCATGACTGCACAGAATGAAACTCCCTAGCTTTATATGTATATATATATACCATAGTCACATTATACTAGTCAGTTTACCTTTGCTGGGCTGAGTCATTCGATTCTAATATTAAATACAGAATTCCAACTTTGCAGTGCTATGCCTCAAATCATGACTGCACAGAATGAAACTCCCTAGCTGAGTATATATATATATATCAAGATCACATTATATGGAATACACCTGGGCTCCTGGGCTGGGTGGTGTGCATTAACCAAAGGGATTTGGTCAACTCCCTATTATAGAATCAAACACAAGGGGGGGTTGGTTAAGCACACCACAAAAAAACCATTTTAAAGTTTTTAAAATACTAGCACACATATTGTGGGAGTGCTGCCAAAGAGACCAAAACAATAACAAAACAACAGAGAGGGTTGGCGCACATCTAAATACTTGAATCCACATGTTTATAACATTTACAAGCAAAATTGTATTGAATTATTGCTGCAAGACTTTAAGTCTATATATCTTTAAATAAAGTTGGGATCTTAGTCACACAATATGGCCATATTCTGCTAAGCCAGTCTACCACTTACAAGGTGTCCCAAAGTCAGACTGGTCCTAACACTAGTCTGTTTAGCTTTGCTGGGCTGAGTCATTCGATTCTAATATTAAATACAGAATTCCAAAATTGCAGTGCTATGCCTCAAATCATGACTGCACAGAATGAAACTCCCTAGCTTTATATGTATATATATATACCATAGTCACATTATACTAGTCAGTTTACCTTTGCTGGGCTGAGTCATTCGATTCTAATATTAAATACAGAATTCCAACTTTGCAGTGCTATGCCTCAAATCATGACTGCACAGAATGAAACTCCCTAGCTGAGTATATATATATATATCAAGATCACATTATATGGAATACACCTGGGCTCCTGGGCTGGGTGGTGTGCATTAACCAAAGGGATTTGGTCAACTCCCTATTATAGAATCAAACACAAGGGGGGGTTGGTTAAGCACACCACAAAAAAACCATTTTAAAGTTTTTAAAATACTAGCACACATATTGTGGGAGTGCTGCCAAAGAGACCAAAACAATAACAAAACAACAGAGAGGGTTGGCGCACATCTAAATACTTGAATCCACATGTTTATAACATTTACAAGCAAAATTGTATTGAATTATTGCTGCAAGACTTTAAGTCTATATATCTTTAAATAAAGTTGGGATCTTAGTCACACAATATGGCCATATTCTGCTAAGCCAGTCTACCACTTACAAGGTGTCCCAAAGTCAGACTGGTCCTAACACTAGTCTGTTTAGCTTTGCTGGGCTGAGTCATTCGATTCTAATATTAAATACAGAATTCCAAAATTGCAGTGCTATGCCTCAAATCATGACTGCACAGAATGAAACTCCCTAGCTTTATATGTATATATATATACCATAGTCACATTATACTAGTCAGTTTACCTTTGCTGGGCTGAGTCATTCGATTCTAATATTAAATACAGAATTCCAACTTTGCAGTGCTATGCCTCAAATCATGACTGCACAGAATGAAACTCCCTAGCTGAGTATATATATATATATATCAAGATCACATTATATGGAATACACCTGGGCTCCTGGGCTGGGTGGTGTGCATTAACCAAAGGGATTTGGTCAACTCCCTATTATAGAATCAAACACAAGGGGGGGTTGGTTAAGCACACCACAAAAAAACCATTTTAAAGTTTTTAAAATACTAGCACACATATTGTGGGAGTGCTGCCAAAGAGACCAAAACAATAACAAAACAACAGAGAGGGTTGGCGCACATCTAAATACTTGAATCCACATGTTTATAACATTTACAAGCAAAATTGTATTGAATTATTGCTGCAAGACTTTAAGTCTATATATCTTTAAATAAAGTTGGGATCTTAGTCACACAATATGGCCATATTCTGCTAAGCCAGTCTACCACTTACAAGGTGTCCCAAAGTCAGACTGGTCCTAACACTAGTCTGTTTAGCTTTGCTGGGCTGAGTCATTCGATTCTAATATTAAATACAGAATTCCAAAATTGCAGTGCTATGCCTCAAATCATGACTGCACAGAATGAAACTCCCTAGCTTTATATGTATATATATATACCATAGTCACATTATACTAGTCAGTTTACCTTTGCTGGGCTGAGTCATTCGATTCTAATATTAAATACAGAATTCCAACTTTGCAGTGCTATGCCTCAAATCATGACTGCACAGAATGAAACTCCCTAGCTGAGTATATATATATATATCAAGATCACATTATATGGAATACACCTGGGCTCCTGGGCTGGGTGGTGTGCATTAACCAAAGGGATTTGGTCAACTCCCTATTATAGAATCAAACACAAGGGGGGGTTGGTTAAGCACACCACAAAAAAAACCATTTTAAAGTTTTTAAAATACTAGCACACATATTGTGGGAGTGCTGCCAAAGAGACCAAAACAATAACAAAACAACAGAGAGGGTTGGCGCACATCTAAATACTTGAATCCACATGTTTATAACATTTACAAGCAAAATTGTATTGAATTATTGCTGCAAGACTTTAAGTCTATATATCTTTAAATAAAGTTGGGATCTTAGTCACACAATATGGCCATATTCTGCTAAGCCAGTCTACCACTTACAAGGTGTCCCAAAGTCAGACTGGTCCTAACACTAGTCTGTTTAGCTTTGCTGGGCTGAGTCATTCGATTCTAATATTAAATACAGAATTCCAAAATTGCAGTGCTATGCCTCAAATCATGACTGCACAGAATGAAACTCCCTAGCTTTATATGTATATATATATACCATAGTCACATTATACTAGTCAGTTTACCTTTGCTGGGCTGAGTCATTCGATTCTAATATTAAATACAGAATTCCAACTTTGCAGTGCTATGCCTCAAATCATGACTGCACAGAATGAAACTCCCTAGCTGAGTATATATATATATATCAAGATCACATTATATGGAATACACCTGGGCTCCTGGGCTGGGTGGTGTGCATTAACCAAAGGGATTTGGTCAACTCCCTATTATAGAATCAAACACAAGGGGGGGTTGGTTAAGCACACCACAAAAAAACCATTTTAAAGTTTTTAAAATACTAGCACACATATTGTGGGAGTGCTGCCAAAGAGACCAAAACAATAACAAAACAACAGAGAGGGTTGGCGCACATCTAAATACTTGAATCCACATGTTTATAACATTTACAAGCAAAATTGTATTGAATTATTGCTGCAAGACTTTAAGTCTATATATCTTTAAATAAAGTTGGGATCTTAGTCACACAATATGGCCATATTCTGCTAAGCCAGTCTACCACTTACAAGGTGTCCCAAAGTCAGACTGGTCCTAACACTAGTCTGTTTAGCTTTGCTGGGCTGAGTCATTCGATTCTAATATTAAATACAGAATTCCAAAATTGCAGTGCTATGCCTCAAATCATGACTGCACATATTAGAATCGAATGACTCAGCCCAGCAAAGGTAAACTGACTAGTATAATGTGACTATGGTATATATATATACATATAAAGCTAGGGAGTTTCATTCTGTGCAGTCATGATTTGAGGCATAGCACTGCAATTTTGGAATTCTGTATTTAATATTAGAATCGAATGACTCAGCCCAGCAAAGCTAAACAGACTAGTGTTAGGACCAGTCTGACTTTGGGACACCTTGTAAGTGGTAGACTGGCTTAGCAGAATATGGCCATATTGTGTGACTAAGATCCCAACTTTATTTAAAGATATATAGACTTAAAGTCTTGCAGCAATAATTCAATACAATTTTGCTTGTAAATGTTATAAACATGTGGATTCAAGTATTTAGATGTGCGCCAACCCTCTCTGTTGTTTTGTTATTGTTTTGGTCTCTTTGGCAGCACTCCCACAATATGTGTGCTAGTATTTTAAAAACTTTAAAATGGTTTTTTTTGTGGTGTGCTTAACCAACCCCCCCTTGTGTTTGATTCTATAATAGGGAGTTGACCAAATCCCTTTGGTTAATGCACACCACCCAGCCCAGGAGCCCAGGTGTATTCCATATAATGTGATCTTGATATATATATATATACTCAGCTAGGGAGTTTCATTCTGTGCAGTCATGATTTGAGGCATAGCACTGCAAAGTTGGAATTCTGTATTTAATATTAGAATCGAATGACTCAGCCCAGCAAAGGTAAACTGACTAGTATAATGTGACTATGGTATATATATATACATATAAAGCTAGGGAGTTTCATTCTGTGCAGTCATGATTTGAGGCATAGCACTGCAATTTTGGAATTCTGTATTTAATATTAGAATCGAATGACTCAGCCCAGCAAAGCTAAACAGACTAGTGTTAGGACCAGTCTGACTTTGGGACACCTTGTAAGTGGTAGACTGGCTTAGCAGAATATGGCCATATTGTGTGACTAAGATCCCAACTTTATTTAAAGATATATAGACTTAAAGTCTTGCAGCAATAATTCAATACAATTTTGCTTGTAAATGTTATAAACATGTGGATTCAAGTATTTAGATGTGCGCCAACCCTCTCTGTTGTTTTGTTATTGTTTTGGTCTCTTTGGCAGCACTCCCACAATATGTGTGCTAGTATTTTAAAAACTTTAAAATGGTTTTTTTGTGGTGTGCTTAACCAACCCCCCCTTGTGTTTGATTCTATAATAGGGAGTTGACCAAATCCCTTTGGTTAATGCACACCACCCAGCCCAGGAGCCCAGGTGTATTCCATATAATGTGATCTTGATATATATATATATACTCAGCTAGGGAGTTTCATTCTGTGCAGTCATGATTTGAGGCATAGCACTGCAAAGTTGGAATTCTGTATTTAATATTAGAATCGAATGACTCAGCCCAGCAAAGGTAAACTGACTAGTATAATGTGACTATGGTATATATATATACATATAAAGCTAGGGAGTTTCATTCTGTGCAGTCATGATTTGAGGCATAGCACTGCAATTTTGGAATTCTGTATTTAATATTAGAATCGAATGACTCAGCCCAGCAAAGCTAAACAGACTAGTGTTAGGACCAGTCTGACTTTGGGACACCTTGTAAGTGGTAGACTGGCTTAGCAGAATATGGCCATATTGTGTGACTAAGATCCCAACTTTATTTAAAGATATATAGACTTAAAGTCTTGCAGCAATAATTCAATACAATTTTGCTTGTAAATGTTATAAACATGTGGATTCAAGTATTTAGATGTGCGCCAACCCTCTCTGTTGTTTTGTTATTGTTTTGGTCTCTTTGGCAGCACTCCCACAATATGTGTGCTAGTATTTTAAAAACTTTAAAATGGTTTTTTTGTGGTGTGCTTAACCAACCCCCCCTTGTGTTTGATTCTATAATAGGGAGTTGACCAAATCCCTTTGGTTAATGCACACCACCCAGCCCAGGAGCCCAGGTGTATTCCATATAATGTGATCTTGATATATATATATATACTCAGCTAGGGAGTTTCATTCTGTGCAGTCATGATTTGAGGCATAGCACTGCAAAGTTGGAATTCTGTATTTAATATTAGAATCGAATGACTCAGCCCAGCAAAGGTAAACTGACTAGTATAATGTGACTATGGTATATATATATATACATATAAAGCTAGGGAGTTTCATTCTGTGCAGTCATGATTTGAGGCATAGCACTGCAATTTTGGAATTCTGTATTTAATATTAGAATCGAATGACTCAGCCCAGCAAAGCTAAACAGACTAGTGTTAGGACCAGTCTGACTTTGGGACACCTTGTAAGTGGTAGACTGGCTTAGCAGAATATGGCCATATTGTGTGACTAAGATCCCAACTTTATTTAAAGATATATAGACTTAAAGTCTTGCAGCAATAATTCAATACAATTTTGCTTGTAAATGTTATAAACATGTGGATTCAAGTATTTAGATGTGCGCCAACCCTCTCTGTTGTTTTGTTATTGTTTTGGTCTCTTTGGCAGCACTCCCACAATATGTGTGCTAGTATTTTAAAAACTTTAAAATGGTTTTTTTGTGGTGTGCTTAACCAACCCCCCCTTGTGTTTGATTCTATAATAGGGAGTTGACCAAATCCCTTTGGTTAATGCACACCACCCAGCCCAGGAGCCCAGGTGTATTCCATATAATGTGATCTTGATATATATATATATACTCAGCTAGGGAGTTTCATTCTGTGCAGTCATGATTTGAGGCATAGCACTGCAAAGTTGGAATTCTGTATTTAATATTAGAATCGAATGACTCAGCCCAGCAAAGGTAAACTGACTAGTATAATGTGACTATGGTATATATATATACATATAAAGCTAGGGAGTTTCATTCTGTGCAGTCATGATTTGAGGCATAGCACTGCAATTTTGGAATTCTGTATTTAATATTAGAATCGAATGACTCAGCCCAGCAAAGCTAAACAGACTAGTGTTAGGACCAGTCTGACTTTGGGACACCTTGTAAGTGGTAGACTGGCTTAGCAGAATATGGCCATATTGTGTGACTAAGATCCCAACTTTATTTAAAGATATATAGACTTAAAGTCTTGCAGCAATAATTCAATACAATTTTGCTTGTAAATGTTATAAACATGTGGATTCAAGTATTTAGATGTGCGCCAACCCTCTCTGTTGTTTTGTTATTGTTTTGGTCTCTTTGGCAGCACTCCCACAATATGTGTGCTAGTATTTTAAAAACTTTAAAATGGTTTTTTTTGTGGTGTGCTTAACCAACCCCCCCTTGTGTTTGATTCTATAATAGGGAGTTGACCAAATCCCTTTGGTTAATGCACACCACCCAGCCCAGGAGCCCAGGTGTATTCCATATAATGTGATCTTGATATATATATATACTCAGCTAGGGAGTTTCATTCTGTGCAGTCATGATTTGAGGCATAGCACTGCAAAGTTGGAATTCTGTATTTAATATTAGAATCGAATGACTCAGCCCAGCAAAGGTAAACTGACTAGTATAATGTGACTATGGTATATATATATACATATAAAGCTAGGGAGTTTCATTCTGTGCAGTCATGATTTGAGGCATAGCACTGCAATTTTGGAATTCTGTATTTAATATTAGAATCGAATGACTCAGCCCAGCAAAGCTAAACAGACTAGTGTTAGGACCAGTCTGACTTTGGGACACCTTGTAAGTGGTAGACTGGCTTAGCAGAATATGGCCATATTGTGTGACTAAGATCCCAACTTTATTTAAAGATATATAGACTTAAAGTCTTGCAGCAATAATTCAATACAATTTTGCTTGTAAATGTTATAAACATGTGGATTCAAGTATTTAGATGTGCGCCAACCCTCTCTGTTGTTTTATATAATCATATAGATATATATTTACATTAGCTGCCATTGATACGCTACTAACCCCTTTGCTGCGCTTAGGTTCTGATGCCGTCCCTGACTGCATTAGAATGAGGCTCCCATTCGAGCCTATGGAACCACGCTCCAAGCAATGGGAACACAACCTCAAGTAATAATTAGCGCTCCACTTGTAATCTGGCCCTTAGTGTTTAATGTCCCATTAAGTTCTGAGCCATTTCCACCCCTGTGCTGATCTGTTTTGGAGTTTTCAGATGCTGCTCATATTTAAGCCCCACTGTAGGTCATTTTTCAGTGACAAACCCACAGATCTTATATGTTGGGGGGGGTTTTCAGCAAACCCAGCAGATTCACACTATACCATAATTTTATGTATAGCTCATGACATGTGACAACTCAACAACAAAATGTCTAAAAAATTTATATTTTGACTAAAATTTAAATTAACAAGGCTGTAAAAAATAGTGTGTGTTTTTTTCTAAACTCTGTTGTAAAAAGATGAAGGGGTTATCCCCATTAAATAAGACCCTCTCTGTATATATATGTAACTTTGATGTGCACATAGAGTCTCCCATGAACGACTACTCAAATAAATGCACATTTATACACACCAGGTGATCACTATTACCACAGTGATCACATGTCTATAAAATCCTGTATCAAGGCTTTATTTTATTTTAAAACAGGGGGTCATGGGGTCTCTAGACCTTTATGATGACCTGTTAGTGGCTAGAGATCCCAAGTCTTCAAACAGTGTGGGGATATTTTATTTTTTATATGTTGGTGCTTTGACTTTATACCCCAAGACAGGTGATTGTTTTACAAATTATGTGTCTTGGGGGTTTCTAGGTTTTATGGGAGCTGAGATCAAGGACGTTTAAATAACCCCCTTTTACTTCCTGGTTTTCGGGGCTTTGTGATGTCACCATGCAAGGGTGTGGTGATGTCACTGGCATTCTAAGTTCCCCCTGTAATGCTAGTCCACTGGACTACTAGGGATCTGGGGGTAAGTGCAGGGATGTTCATGATGAGCTAGGAAAGCGCCCCACCCAAATGACAACACATGGTTGTCATTTGCACTTAACTAATTGGGGCCCATTTATCAAGCTCCGAACGGAGCTTGTGGGCCCGTGTTTCTGGCGAGTCTTCAGACTCGCCAGAAACAGCAGTTATGAAGCAGTGGTCACAAAGACCGCTGCTCCATAACCCTGTCCACGCTGATGAGGCGGACAGGAATCGCCGTAAATCAACCCGATCGAGTACGATCGGGTTGATTGACACCCCCCTGCTGGCGGCTCATTGGCCGCGAGTCTGCAGGGGGCGGCATTGCACCAGCAGCTCTTGTGAGCTGCTGGTGCAATGCTGAATACGGAGAGCGTATTGCTCTCCGCATTCAGCGAGGTCTTGCGGACCTCATACGCACTGTCGGATCAGGTCCACAAGACCTTTGATAAATAGGCCCCATTATGTGTATGATGACCACGTATCGTCATGTATGGTTAAGGGGTTAAAATACCAAACAATATCAGATTAGTGATATTTACAATGTATAGATTTTGTGTTATGATTGCATGTATTATATTGGTCATGTTATGATGTATATATAATGTTTGAAATTGTGACACACTCACATACATGTTTTGTTAAGAGAAAGTAATCTCACTGGATAGAAGGAAAGGTGAATGGGAGACCTATTTACAAGACTGAAGAACTGGTCATGTGGGTTTCCGTCGCCATTCATGTGGGATGTTATTGCCATGGGGAGTTTTCTGATTCTCTATTATGTCTCACTATTGCAAAGCTGGCAACATTTCCTTGATTTTTCTTTTCATATAACAGGATCTGTTCCTGGTACATAACTACTTCACTACAATCAGCATTGATCATCTACCCCCTGGGAGACCTAACAGGATTAGTTAGCTGGAGACTATAAAATCAAGCTAGCTCTGTTTGTGCTATCTCACAGTGAGTACCAAATTGTGAATATTATTGGCGAGATCTTTTGGTGTTTGCCTTTGTTGTCTTTTTTGCACCATTGGGTGCCTTTTATTTTTATCTTCCAATAGGAGAAGAACCACATCCCCCCATCTGTTTTATATCCTGGTAGACCGCTCAACCAACAGTCAACTGGAGACCGAAATGCTCAGCCTGCTTTGATTGCGTTGCTTAACAGTGTAATCTTCTTGTGAGTATCCATTTGGTAATTTATTATTTCCCTGAAAATTAAAATTTCTGCACCAAGAGTCGCTGTTGTTTGTTTCATTTATAGATCAATCCTATATGGAAGCCAAAGCCAATCTGTAAAATAGAGCACAAGAACAAGCGCAACCTGATTCAAAGTAAAGTAAGAATAATTTATCAAAACACAAGTGACTAATTGCAATTACACAAACAAATTAAAACCAAGCTTATAAACATCGGCACCAATGAACCGTCCTCAAGTTTATAGGGTTCACTGTGGGATATGCTAAAGCCACTTCTAACACGGCTCTGCAACTTGGTGGTACCCGTGAGTAGTTCTCCCCAAACTTCATATTGGTGAGGAAACCCGTAGTCCATTACTCGATACCCTACGCGTTTCATCTGTCTTCATGCAGAGTCTTTTTATAGGATTTTTCTATGCTGTATTTTTTACTGTTACTGATTTAATAACTTGTTTTTAAAGAGTGCTACATTGTTTCATTCAAAATTTGTAAAACTCTAGCTAAGTCTGTGATTTGCTATTCTCAGTAGGTTGTTAAGTGCGTTAGCTTTAGGTTCAAAATCTGTTCATTGTACAAGGTTTTATTTAGTATTTCTAGAATTTATATTCAATAATTATACTATTTTTTTGAGGGGAAGGGGTCCTGTTTATGCACTGATGTGGGTGCCCTATGCTGTTGAAATATTGTTGGTTTTATGTTTGAATACAATAAATACATTTTTATTTTACTTTTATCTTGGTTAATATTAATGTTTTCACAGGAAGTTCTCTACATATTTAGTTTTGATTTCTTTTGCAGGTTCCAGGGTTCCTTATTGGATTTACAGAAGAGGTTTACTGGAGATCTCTCACTCTATGTATTATTTCTTATATTTGTAAATAGACACAGAAATGTTTTTTAAAAAAAAATAAAAACTACAAGGAAAAAATAATATTTATCATTATAGTCTTTAATAAAGTAACAATTGAGTCATATACAAATGTACACACTGTTTTATGTTTGTTTATGGGTGCTTTGAGGTCGTAAATGTGTTTTTAGAATAAATGACTCAAAAGTTGACTGTAAAGTTATGTTTAATAGAGCTGACGATGAACTAGAAGAATTGTGTTACTTGAGTCACTGCCACAGTTATGTAGCAAACACATTGTCACCTGGTTAATGCAGATCTGTATTTATAATACTCATACTGACAATAACAAACAAGGAATTTACCTTCAAATCACAAAGTATTAAAAGATAAACAAAAAATAAAACATGGATGTCTTAAATGGACATTAACTCAAAATGAACCCCCTGCAAATGGTTAATCATAATCATAATAAAGAATAAAAAAAAAGATGCAATGTACTTTTAATTAAATGTTGCTATTTCCAATCCCCCTTTAGATTTTCTTAACCCCATTCCTGCTACATTCTACACAGTGATTGTTTGATCACTGCTGTAGCACATTTACAGTTGTCCCTAACCGAAAAACCTATTCCAATTATGATAAACATATTCAAGTGGCATTTGAAGGTGTATGTCCCTGGGCTGCAAAACAATATAAATATTGGCAACAAAAAGAAAGTTTAAATAATTATAAAACATTTATTTTGTATGTAGATCTTCTGCATTGCGGTGCTTACTTACAGATATATACCGTGCATATAAAAATATGATATATGTAATTTTGTAGGCAACAATAAAAAGCTTTAACATGGTTCAACTAACAGTAACCGTCATCTGTGTTCAATGAAGCAATTAAAGGGAAAAAACTACAACACAGACATTCACAGGCTGCAGATGGTGGTCAGTTATATTCTGCAGGTAGGTGCTGTGATTCAACAACCTTTAATATAATTACAACAAAAGTGTTGGAAAAGTTTGGACAAACCATCTGTAAAACTCATACTGGAGGAGGAGAGACTTAGTTGCTTTCAATAAACTAAGGACTTATTGGATATTAAAGGGACATGAAGCCCACATTTTTTCTTTTATGATTCGGATAGAGCGTGCACTTTTAAACAACTTTACAATTTACTTCTATTATCAAACTTGCTTCACTCTCTTGGTTTACTTTGTTGAAGAAGCAGCAATGCACTACTGGGAGTTGGCTAAACATATCAAGTGAGTCAATGACAGGAGGCATTTATCTGCAGCCACCAATCAGCAGCTAGCTCCCAGTAGTGCATTGCTGCTTATGAGCCTACCTAGGTATGCTTTTAAACAAAGGATGTCAAGATAAATAAGCAAATTAGTAATATTATTACTTATAATATTATTATAAGTAAATTGGAAAACTGTTTAAAATTGCATGCTCTATCTGAATCATGAACGTTTATTTTTTACTTTACTGTCCCTTTAGGGGTGGAGCAAATATGTTAAAATCTGGGTTTAAAAAAAAAATCCAGGGCAAAAGTTCAACACTAAGAGTTGATGATTGGGGGGTCACTCATAACCAGGAGTGGGGTTCAATGGGTTACATCTTTTTTAAGAGGCTTCCCATTACGTCCATAGTTACCTAGGGACATTTGAGCAAAACTTCTGCCATATAGTGCTCTAGAAATGTGCACACACCTAACCCTACCTAAATATGTTTTTCAATCAACAAAGGATACAAAGAGATACACGTAAATTTGATAAAAGAAGTCAGATGCAAAGTTATTTAAAACTGCATGCTCCACGTGAATAATTAAAGTTAAATTTCAAATGTAATGTTCCTTTAATCCAGGGGTGTCCAAACTTTGCTCTCCAGAGGTTTTGGAACTACATTTCCGATGATGCTCAGCCAGCATTTTATCTAGCTGAGCATCATGGGAAATGTAGTTCCAAAACCTCTGGAGAGCAAAGTTTGGACACCCCTGCTTTAATCTTCATCTAAGATGATGCAAATGCAAAAGTGTAGCAAGCCCTCACATTCTCTAAAACAAAGACCACTTCCTATTATAGATGCCTTACTATTATTGCCAGTATTTAGTGTCATTGTGCTCTACATCTCTGTATACTTCATATCTTATAAGCCATAAAATACATTATACATATGACTCTAGCGAATACAGTCATAAAGCATCTGAGACTGTTGCACTGTAAACTGTAATGAGATATGTGTTGGTCATTGTAAATGTTGAGTCCACCAAACTGATGAAGAGGTGGAAGCTCGAAACGCGTTGTCTTTTGTCCAGACTTAAGATAGTGGACTATCTACATCGGAGGATCTTCAATTTTATGCAAGTGTCCTTGGTTTTGATTGTATTTTATTACATTGTAACATTGTTTTTATATAATATATATTTTAATAAATATATTCTATTTTTTTAACAATATTGTTTAACTGCTGTCTATTGTTTGTAAATTTCCTCTTATATTCTATTGAGAATATTCACTTAGGCATAAGGATTCTCTAGGGAATGCAGACCAAGCAGAAATGTAATGCAACATGAAAAAAACATATCAGATGAAGGGTATATTATGGGCCAGTAATTAGCAGCTTTTTCTAACGATCTGAATCTGAAAGTATTTGCACTCCTGGCCTGCAAAGGCATAAGCAATACTGCACTCTCATTTGCCCGCATTAACCTTGCAATATCCCTGAGCCAGGCGTTTTGTCCAGCTCACATCTGCTGTGCTGACACAGAACCAAGGCTCATGCTGGTCCAGCAATGGGAGAGACATAGCCAACACCAGGTACCATCCAGAACTCAGAGCAGCTGCTTATTAGGAGCTGAGTACCTGGACACCCACTGTAGGTAATTCAGAAACAAAACCAGCTGTATATTGCGTAGGACATCAGCTCCTCTCTGGCAGCTGGAACACAAATGGTTTAACCTCTTCGCTCCCATTGGGATCAGACTTACATTGCCTTGTATATAGTTTCTACATTGCTAATTGTTATCATTTATAAAACTTTTTTTTAACTTAACCATGCATGAGTGACCTCAGAATGAGTCAAATATTCAGTTTTAAAAATTGTGTATTGTCCTGCAAACAATTTAGCTAACAGTGTGCTGAAGTGGTTAAAGCAAAAGGCCAATTTTCCCCCTTATTAAAATCACTTTGTGACTGATATAAATAATATACATAAAGCTTTACACAATAGTAGTTAAATCTACAGAGTAACAGAGATGATTTGTGATGTGTATCCTGAAACAGGATAATGGGGCAATTCGACACTGATATTCCAGTCAATAAGAAAATCTTTTATGAGAGCCTATCAAAGGAGTATTTGGATCTATTGAGAATCTTGTGTAGCTAAGTTTACACCATGGTATTATAATTATCTAATAAAAAGTAAAACTATACAGCTTATAAAACTATATATGATTACTAATTACTGATATAATTTAACTACAATCATCTAAATTTTAGTTTAAAATTACAGTTAAGTGTTTGGAGGTTTAAACATGCAATTAATAAATACACACAGACATGAATTCATATTATAAGTGAACATAACCCTGTATTCAGTAGGTAGTTATCTTTAATAACCAATAAGAGGATTGGTACATACAGTAGAATTGCTTAATAAAAAATGCATTAATGCAATAACGCTAATGTTGAATTTGATATGAGCAGTAGACTTTTGTTCTGACAATTTTCAAAGTTTCCTTTCATTTCCTGCCCCTGTATCATGTGACAGCCATCAGCCAATCAGAGACTCATATGCACTGTGATCTCTTCCACATGCTCAGTTTGAGCTGGTGCCTCAGAAAGTGTGCATATAAAAGGACAGTGCACAACTTTATAATGGAAATACATATTTTACATTTTAAATTTAAATTTTATGTCCCTTTAAATTAAAACGCTATATACTGTTGCTCCTCTGATCATGCATTGTTTTATTTTTGACCACAAAAAAAAGAAAAGATGGGCAAGCAGCCAGTCATTTACTCGTGAAATAGTATTGCGCAATGTGCATGTGTTCTTCAATTCTTGTATCTTCCCTATAGCAATGAGCAGCTAGGAGCGTGCTCCTATTTACTGACTCCTAGAGCTTGCACTACAATAAGCGCAAGGGACCAGCAAAGGCTGCACTTTTTTTTACTGGCAGCACCGATAAACTGAAAACAAAAAACACACAAATGCATTTCAGTTTTGAATAGAACCATACATGTGTATTAGTATCATCAGTATTATTAGTATTTTTATTATTATAGCATATGTACATATGCTCCGAGCACAGTAGACGCTATCAGTGATAACTTTTGTTAATAAGTATTTTTGCCAGGGCATTTATGTTTTGGAAAAAATGCTTCTATTCAAAATTGAAATGCATTTAAGGTAATTTCACTTTTACATTTTATGACACTTTAAGAGGACAGGAAGTTATGCTTTAAGTTTAACAGATCACTTCCACGTCCCTTTAAAATATCTGCTTGGTTATGTTGCAGTTTCGCAAGCTCTGACAATGTAGTACTGAAGAGTAAACCATGCCTGACAACCTCTTTAGACCTGCTAGATTATAAAAACTTTTCTGCTGTAGGCACAAAACAGAGACCTTTAAAAAAATATGGATAATGTTATGCCTTTGACAATGGAAACGAGCAGCACAGAGTCAATTTAAACCCTGACTCAGCTCCCAGTTCATTAAAAAGGTGATCGTGTGTAATGTGTGTGTGATTGCAAAGAGAGGATGGCTCCATCCATTCCCATTTGTGGCTTCATTACCTGTTTGAAGGTATTTGCAGAGGGCACCTGAAGATTGCACTCACGATAATAGGATTCTGATATCTGTGTTGTCCATCTGCTGCTTAAACAGGCTGTGAATGAGACCAGCCATACCGTGTGCACAGGGTGCCAATATTCTCAATGCCAGATGACATACAGTTTCAAAGCCAAAGATTAAAGGGACATTAAAGTTCATTTTTTCTTTGTTGGTCCTAAAAAAAAATATTTTAAAGAGACATGAAAGTTAAAATTAAACTTTTATGGTTTAGACAGAGCATGCAATTTTAAGATACTTTTAATTTACTTCTGTTGTTTGCTAGGTAGTCTTAGGAGCAGCATTGCCCTACTGGTAGCTAGCTGGTGATTGGTGGCTATGCACATATGCCTCTTGCCATTGGCTCACAAGTTTTGTTCAGCTAGTTACCAGTGGTGCATTGTTGAATTTTTGTTTTGTTTTTGTGATTGACAAGTGTGTAACTAGCAACCACTTGAGCTGTGTGACATATAATCATTAGCCATTAAATAATTTTTTACACACAGAGAGAAGCGCACTCACAGGAACGAAGAGCCAGCTCAATACCATTGTTAGCTTATTATATGGCGATTTACCACCTGGGTGCAGCTTCTTTTAGCCCAGTAATGCTTTTCACAGAGTAGAACTTTCCTGTAGTATATCAGTCTGATCTCACCTATTACAGTCAATCCAGCCACGAAATACCAGGCAATTCCTCTCTGAACAAGGAACACAGCAACCCCAGACAATCGTTTTGGCCTTCATTGGACCTTGTCAGTGAGGTGTAGCCATATTCCTCTATTCGTTCAGAGAGGGATTGCCTGGTATATTTCTGGACTGCACTGTTTAGTCAGGATCAGACTGATATATTACAGGAAAGTTCTTCTCTGTGAAAGGCACATGTTGAGCAAAAAGAGGCTGGTTCTTGGGTGGTAAATAGTAATTATTTGTTATTGTTCGTTCATAGGTTGAGTGCTTCTTTCTTTTTACTCTTTTTATTGATGCAAATTATGATCCTGAGGGAATTAACCCCTAATCTGCCACCCCCGATATCGCTGACAACTAAATAAAACTGTTAACCCCTAAAGCGTCGCCCCAATATCGCTGCCACTATACTAAAGTTATTAACCCCTATTCCCCTGCACCCCAACATTGCCTACACTATAATAAGTCTATTAACCCCTATTCCGCCACTCCCCAACATCGCCGTCACTAAATAAAGTTATTAACCCCTAAACCTCTGGCCTCCCACATCACTACCACTAAATAAACCTATTAACCCCTAAACCGCCAGCCCCCACATCGTAACTACCTAAATTAAACTATATTAACCCCTAAACCTAATCCTAACATAAACCTAAGCCTAACCCTAAATCTAACCGTAACCCTAACCCTAACGTAACCCTAACCCTAACACCCCCTAACTTTAACATAATTAAAATATAGCTAAATTAAACTAACAATTATTAACTAAATAATTCCTATTTAAAACTAAATACTTACCTGTGAAATAAAACCTAAGCTAGCTACAATATAACTAATAGTTACATTGTAGCTAGCTTAGGTTTTATTTTTATTTCACAGGTAAGTTTGTATTTATTTTAACTAGGTAGACTAGTTAGTAAATAGTTATTAACTATTTAATAACTACCTAGTTAAAATAAATACAAACTTACCTGTGAAATAAAACCTAAGCTACCTTACACTAAAACCTAACATTACAAAAAAACAAAAACCTACCATTACAAAAAATAACAAACAAAATTATATAAAACAATAAAAAAAATTCCTATTCTAATACCATTTAAAAAAAAAAAAAAAACAACCCAAAATAAAAAGCCTAATCTAGAATAAACTACCAAGGGCCCTTAAAAGGGCCTTTTGTGGGCCCTTAAAATGGCCTTTTGTAGGGCATTGCCCTAAAGTTAACAGCTCTTTTGCTACAAAACAAAACAAACACCCCCTAACAGTATACAAACCCCCACCCCCAAACCCACAAAATAAAAATTAAGTAAAACCTAATCTACCCATTGCCCTGGAAAGGGCATTTGTATGGGCATTGCCCTTAAAAGCGCATTTAGCTCTTTTTCCTTACCTTAAAAGGACATTCAGCTCTTTTATGAAATGCCCAAGCCTTAATCTAAAAATAAAAAGCCACCCAAAACGAAAAAAATACATTACACAAAATAACAAACAAATTATCAAAAATAATAAAAATTATTCCTATTCTAATACCCATTTAAAAAAAACCACCCCAAAATAAAAAACCTAATTTATAATAAACTACCAATAGCCTTTTAAAGGGCCTTTTGTAGGGCATTGCCCTAAGTTAAACAGCTCTTTTACCTGAAAAAATTACAAAGACCCACTAACATTACAAACCCCCACCCCACCAAACCCACAAAATAAAAAAAAAACTATCTAAAAAACCTAATCTTCCCATTGCCCTGAAAAGGGCATTTGTATGGGCATTGCCCTTAAAAGGGCATTTAGCTCTTTTGCTTTGCCCTGAAAAGGGCATGCAGCTCTTTTACGAAAGCCCAAACCCTAAACTAAAAAAAAAAAACACCCAAAAAACCCTTAAAAAAACCTATAACTAACCTCCGAAGATCTACTCACAGTTTTTGAAGTCCCGCTTGAATGATCTTCATCCAGGCGGCAAAGTCCTCATCCAGGCGGCGAGAAGTCTTCATCCAGGCGACCTCTTTTATCTTCATACAGACGGCAAAGTCCTCATCCAGGCAGCGATAAGTCTTCATCCAGACGGCATCTTCTATCTTCATCCAGGCTGCATCTTCTATCTTCATCCCAGCGGCGCGAGCGAGTCCATCCTGAACGTACACTCCTTGCTCAGTGTGCTTAGAGGAACATGGCAACACCTCACTGACAAGGCCCAATGAAGGCCGAAAGGATCGTCTGGGGTTGCTGTGTTCCTTGTTCAGATAGGACTTGCCTGGTATGTTGGCGCTGGACTGACTGTAATAGGCGGGATCAGACTGATATACTACAGGAAAGTTCTACTCTGTGAAAAGCATTACTGGGCTAAAAAGCTGCGCTTAGGTGGTAAATCGCCATGGAACAGGCTAACAATGGTATTATTATTATTATTATTAACAATGGCAAATTAGGGTTTAATAAGTTTATTATAGTGTTTGCGATGCGGGAGGGCCTCGGTTTAGGAGTTAATAGGTAGTTTATGGGTGTTTAGTGTACTTTGTAGCAGTTTAGTTATGAGTTTTATGTAACAGTTTTGTAGCGTAAAACTCATAACTACTGCTTTTAGATTGCGAAACGGATCTTGTTGGTATAGGTTGCAATGCAAACTTTTTAGTCTCACTGCAAAATTCGTAATGGCAGCGCTATGGAAGTCCCATGAAAAAACGTAATTTATTTTACAAAGATATGACGAGTCCACGGATTTCATCCTTATTTGTGGGATATTATCCTCCTGCTAACAGGAAGTGGCAAAGAGCACCACAGCAGAGCTGTATATATAGCCCCTCCCTTCCCCTCCACCCTCAGTCATTCTCTTTGCCTGTGTTATTTTAGGAAGAGATAAAGTGAGGTGCTAGTTTTATTTTCTTCAGTCAAGAAGTTTTTTTATTTTAAATGGTACTATTTTCCTCAGGGGGTTATGGAAGAAGATTTCTGCCTTGAGGTTGATGATCTTAGCATTTGTAACTAAGATCCACACTGTTTCCCACAAGACTTCTGAAGGTAACACATAAGACATCTTCAGTGTGGAGACCGGTTTCATGCTACAAGCAGCATTAAGGTATGTGCAGCCTTTTATTTCTGAAGAGACTTGATATATCAGAACTGGCTGGCATTTATTTCCCTATATGGGAATGGGGTAAGCAGTAGACCTGTTTCATGGAAGGGTGTTACTGGAGTCCCCTGTTATTATTTTTTATTTCTGACATAAGGGCATGATCTGACACTCTGGGAGAGGCATAAGGATTTTTAATCATTAAGCTGTTAAACGATTAAGTTATTTTTTATATGTCCAGCATGACTTGCTGTGGCGAGGTGCAGAGGGTGTTTTCGTGTAAACTGATATATTTTTCACTTTAGAGCCTTATTTTTCACCTTTCTCATAGGGTGCAATAATTTTTGGGTATACCAATTAGTTTTAGTGAATTTTGGTAACAAATTAACGTTATTTAAGCAGTTTTGGAAAAATTGTTCACTTTTTCTTTCTTAAAGGCGCAGTACACGTTTTTCAAAGTTTTATTTAAAATAATAAATAAAGTGTTTAAACGACTTTTGTGGCTATTATTAGTCTGTTTAACATGTCTGACATTGAGGATTCTCATTGTTCTATGTGTTTAGAAGCTATTGTGGAACTCCCTCTAGTGCGTCTAATTCCTTTACTCTGCAGGAGATGGCTGCAGTTATGTCAACTACCCTTACAGAGGTATTATCTAAATTACCAGTGTTGCAGGGTAAACACAGTAGGTCAGGTATTAATGTAAATACTGAATCATCTGATACTTTATTAGCTATTTCTGATGTACCCTCACAGTGTTCTGAGTTGGGGGTCAGGGAATTGCTGTCTGAGGGAGAAATTTCAGACTCAGGGAATGTGTTACCTCAGACAGATTTGGACGTTATGTCCTTTAAATTTAAGCTTGAACACCTCCGTCTGTTGCTTCGGGAGGTCTTAGCGACTGGATGATTGTGATCCTATTATGATACCACCAGAGAAATTGTATAAGATGGACAAATATTTAGAAGTGCCTACTTATACTGATGTTTTTCCGGTTCCTAAAAGTATTTAGGAAATTATTAAGAAGGAATGGGATAGACCAGGTATACCATTTTCTCCCCCTCCTACTTTTAAGAAAATGTATCCCATACCATATCAGACACCATTCGGGACTTGTGGCAAACGGTCCCTTAACTGGAGGGAGTTATATCTACCCTGGCTAAGCGTACAACTATACCCATTGAGGACAGTTGTGCTTTCAAAGACCCTATGGATAAAAATTAGAGGGTCTCCTAAAGAAATTGTTTATTAATCAGGGTTTTCTTTTACAACCTACTGCTTGCATTGTTCCAGTAACTACTGCAGCAGCTTTTTGGTTTGAAGCTCTGGAAGAGTCCCTGAAGGTTGAGACTCCATTAGATGAAATTTTGGATAGAATTAAGGCTCTAAAGTTAGCTAATTCTTTTATTACTGATTCCGCTTTTCAAATTGCTAAATTAGCAAAAAATGCAGGATTTGCTATTTTAGCGCGTAGAGCGTTGTGGCTCAAATCGTGGTCTGCTGATGTGTCATCAAAACATAAGCTTTTAGCTATTCCCTTTAAAGGTAAGACCCTTTTCGGGCCAGAATTGAAGGAAATCATTTCTGACATTTCTGACATTACAGGAGGTAAAGGCCATGCCCTACCTCAGGATAAGTCTGTTAAGATGAGGGGTAAACAGAATAATTTTCGTTCCTTTCAGAATTTTAAGGGAAGACCTTCTACTTCCTCTTCCTCCACAAAGCAGGAAGGGAATTTTACCCAATCTAAGTCAGTCTGTAGACCCAACCAAAATTGGAATAAAGGTAAACAATCTAAGAAGCCGATTGCTGCTACTAAGACAGCATGAAGGGGTGGCCCCCGATCCGGGACCGGATCTAGTAGGGGGCACACTTTCTCTCTTTGCCCTGGCTTGGGCAAGAGATGTTCAGGACCCCTGGGCACTAGAAATAGTGACCCACGGTTATCAGTTAGATTTTAAGGATTTTCTCCCAAGAGGGAGGTTTCATCTTTCAAGATTATCTGCAGACCAGATAAAAAGAGAGGCGTTCTTACGCTGTGTAAAAGACCTTGTTACCATGGGAGGGGTTTTACTCAAATCTATTTGTGGTTCCCAAAAAAGAGGGTACTTTCAGACCCATCTTAGACCTCAAGTGTCTAAACAAATTTCTCAGAGTCCCATCGTTCAAGATGGAGACTATACAAACAATTTTACCAATGATCCAGGAGGGTATGACTACTGTGGACTTGAAGGATGCTTACCTTCATATTCCTATCCACAAGGATCATCATCAGTTTCTAAGGTTTGCCTTCCTGGACAAACATTATCAGTTTGTGGCTCTTCCCTTCGGGTTGGCCACAGCACCCAGAATCTTCACAAAGGTTCTAGGGTCTCTTTTGGCGGTTCTCAGACCGCGAGGCATAGCAGTGGCACCTTATCTGGACGATATTCTAATTCAGGCGTCAACTTATCAACTGACAAAATCTCACACGGACATAGTGTTGTCTTTCCTGAGAACTCAAGGTTGGAAGGTGAACATAGAGAAGAGTTCACTTGTTCCACAGACAAGGGTTCCTTTCTTGGGAACTCTGATAGACTCGGTAGCCATGGAAATATTTCTGACGGACGTCAGAAAATCAAAGATTCTAAATACTTGCCGAGCACTCTAGTCCTAGTCCATTCTTCGGCCATCAGTGGCTCAGTGTATGGAGGTAATTGGATTAATAGTAGCGGCAATGGACATCATTTCGTTTGCTCGCTTTCATCTCAGACCACTGCAACTGTGCATGCTCAGACAGTGGAATGGGGATTATGCGGATTTATCTCCTCAGATAAATCTGGATCAAGAGACCAGAAACTCTCTTCTTTGGTGGTTGTCGCTGGATCATCTGTCCCAGGGGACTTGTTTCCGCAGAACCTCGTGGGTGATAGTGACAACGGATGCCAGACTTCTGGGCTGGGGTGCAGTTTGGAACTCCCTGAAGGCTCAGAGTGTTTGGACTCAGGGGGAGTCTCTGCTTCCAATCTATATTCTGGAACTGAGAGCAATATTCAATGTGCTTCAGGCATGGCCTCAGTTGGCTTCGGCCAAATTCATCAGATTCCAGTTGGACAACATCACGACTGTGGCATATATCAATCATCAGGGGGGAACAAGGAGTTCCTTAGCGATGATAGAAGTATCCAAGATAATCCGTTGGGTGGAGGCCCACTCTTGTCATCTGTCAGCGATCTACATCCCAGGAGTAGAGAACTGTGAAGCGGATTTTCTAAGTCGACAGACTTTTCATCCGGGGGAGTGGGAACTTCACCCGGAGGTATTTGCCTCATTTATTCTCAGATGGGGCAGACCGGAATTGGATCTGATTGCATCTCGACAGAATGCCAAGCTTCCAAGATACGGATCCCGGTCAAGGGATCCTCAGGCTGAACTGATAGATGCCTTGGCAGTGCCTTGGTTGTTCAGCCTAGCTTATGTATTTTCACCGTTTTCTCTCCTCCCACGCGTGATTGTTCGAATCAAACAGGAGAGAGCTTCATTGATCCTGATAGCACCTGCGTGGCCACGCAGGACTTGGTTTGCGGATCTAGTGGACATGTCCTCTCTGCCACCGTGGAAACCTCCATTGAGACAGGACCTTCTCATTCAAGGTCCTTTTCAACATCCAAATCTAATTTCTCTGCAGCTGACTGCGTGGAGATTGAACGCTTGATTTTATCAAAGCGAGGATTCTCTGATTCGGTCATCAATACTTTGATACAGGCTAGAAAGCCTGTCACTAGAAAAATCTATCATAAGATATGGCGTAAATATCTTTATTGGTGTGAATCCAAGGGTTACTCATGGAGTAAAGTTAGGATTCCTAGGATTCTGTCTTTTCTCCAAGAAGGATTGGAGAAAGGGTTATCAGCAAGTTCCTTAAAGGGACAAATTTCAGCTTTGTCAATTCTGTTGCACAAACGTTTGGCAAATGTGCCAGATGTTCAGTCTTTTTGTCAGGCTCTATCTAGAATTACGCCTGTATTTAGACCCATTACTCCTCCCTGGAGTTTGAATTTAGTTCTTCAAGTTCTTCAAGGGGTTCCGTTTGAACCCATGCATTCCATAGATATCAAATTGTTATCTTGGAAAGTTCTGTTTTTAGTTGCTATTTCTTCTGGTCAAAGAGTTTCTGAGCTTTCAGCGCTACAGTGTGATTCTCCTTATCTCATTTTTCATTCTGCTAAGGTGGTGTTACGTACCAAACCTGGATTCCTTCCTAAGGTTGTTTCAAATAAGAATATTAATCAGGAAATTGTTGTTCCTTCCTTGTGTCCTAGCCCTTCTTCTAAGAAGGAGAGTATGTTGCATAATTTGGATGTGGTCCGTGCCCTAAAGTTTTACTTACAGGCAACTAAGGATTTCCGTCTATCATCTTCATTATTCATTGTTTATTCTGGAAAGCGTAGGGGTCAGAAAGCTACGGCTACCGCTCTTTCTTTTTGGCTGAGAAGTATCATCCACCTGGCATATGAGACTGCTGGACAGCAGCCTCCTGACAGAATTACGGCTCATTCTGCTAGGGCTGTGGCTTCCACATGGGCTTTTCAAAACGATGCATCTGTTGAACAGATTTGTAAGGCTGCGACTTGGTCGTCCCTTCACACTTTTTTTTTTAACTTTTGCTTCTTCTGAGGCTATTTTTGGGAGAAAGGTTCTTCAAGCAGTGGTGCCTTCTGTTTAGGTTCTTGTCTTGTCCCTCCCTTTCATCCGTGTCCTTTTGCTTTGGTATTGGTTTCCCACAAGTAAGGATGAAATCCGTGGACTTGTCATATCTTTGTAAAAGAAAAGTAAATTTATGCTTGCCTGATAAATTTATTTCTTTTACGATATGACGAGTCCACGGCCCACCCTGTTCTTTTTAAGACAGTTTTTCTTTATATTTTTTGTAAACTTCAGTCACCTCTGCACCTTTTAGCCTTTCCTTTTCTCTTCCTATACTTTCGGCCGAATGACTGAGGGTGGAGGGGAAGGGAGGGGCTATATATACAGCTCTGCTGGGATGCTCTTTGCCACTTCCTGTTAGCAGGAGGTTAATATCCCACAAGTAAGGATGAAATCCGTGGACTCATCATATCGTAAAAGAAATCAAGTTATCAGGCAAGCATAAATTTACTTTTTTACGTGTGCGGGACTGATGTTGCGTTACAGGCTAAAAGGCTTGCAGTACAGCTATACTGACAAGACTTGTAATGGTTGCGGTGCTGTTTTAACGCTGAAATTACCATTTTTTCAGCGTTAAAACCCGAACGCACAACTCGTAATCTAGCTGTGAGTGTGTTCTCTATTGCATTTTCTATATATGTTCCTCTTAATGTTTCTCTTAATAGCAACTATAAAAAATTTTTTCCGTAATTTAGTTAGAGCTTGAAATTTTAAACAACTTTCCAGTTTATTTCTATTATTTAATTTGCTTTGTTCGTTTAGGATCCTTTGTTGAAAAGCATTCCTAGGTAGGCTCAGGAGCAGAAATTACCGGGAGCTAGCAGCACATACATGCCTCTTCTTATTGGTTTGCCTGATTTGTTCATCTACTGCTCAGTAGTGCATTGCTGCTAATTCAACAAAGGATATCAAGAGAATGATGCAAATCTGATAATAGAACTGGATTGGAAAATAGTTTAAAAGTGTATGCTCTATCTGAATCACGAAAGAAACATTTTGAGTTTCATCTCCCATTAAATGTACAGTACACTCTAAATTTCATTCTTAAAATATTAATTTATGCATACTTTGCAATGCTCTTTAATTGATTATGTTGCCTGTTTTTCCTGTAATTTAACCTTGATATGGGAGGTTCTCATCTTCCCCCCTAAAGTACAGAACCCTGACAATCCTCAATGGTGCCAAATGGTTCATATATAAGTGCTCCTTTTGATCAGTTACTGTGGTAAGTAGTTGGGGATGATGGACAATATCACAGTGTATCGTGGGTGGGATCAGGTGGGTCATTTGCGCAGCTATAGAAGCCTTGGGGCTTAGATGGGCAGTCCCTTTTTCACTTTGCGGGACATTCATATGCTGGATGGGCAGTGGAACAGAGCTCTCAAACAGGAAGCCCATCCAAGCTGTTTATCTGCAGTTCCTGAAGTTCTAATTCTAGTGAAGTATTTGTCTGTAAACCCACTCTACCTCTCCCCGTTTGCAATACACAAACTCCCTATCCCCCTACATGCAGCTTGCTACTAGCTATGGGGAAGAGCTTGCTCCTCCTCCCTTCCTCTGGCTATTTTCTGTAATTTCTGGAAGGATCTAATTCATATGTTTGCTCTGTATGTTTGTAGCACATGTGCTATATATATATGGGCTAAAAAGCTGCACCCAGGTGGTAAATCACCATAGAACAGGGCGGTTAACAATGGAATTGAGACAGTTGTTCGTTCCTGTGAGTGCACTGCTATTTGTATGTATTTAGTCTCCCTATGGGAAAAAGGGGCAACCAGACGTGGACTCCTTGCTCAGTGTGCTTAGAGGAACATGGTTACACCTCACTGCCGAGGCCCAATGAAGGCTGAAATGATCTTTTGGGGTTGCATGGTTCCTTGTTCAGATAGGACTTGCTGGTATTTCGGCGCTGGACTGACTGTAATAGGCGGGATCAGACTGATATACTACAGGAAAATTCTACTCTGTGAAAAGCATTACTGGGCTAAAAAGCTGCACCCAGGTGTTAAAGCGCAATAGAACAGGCTAACAATGGTATTGAGCCCGTTGTTAGTTCCTGTGAGTGCACTTCTCTCTGTATATATATATATATATAAATATATATAATTTCAATGTATTCATAAAGTAATATGTATTTATATGTTAAATTAATTGACACACAGCAGTTTCTACCACTGGTTGTTAACAAAGGCCTCTATATTGGCACCACGTGCATGGGCAAGATGGCAAACTATGGGTGTACACTGGGCAGCTTGGTAGGCACTAAAATGATCAGGGGTTAAAAAAGTGTCTTGCAATAATATGATGCCGCTCTACATTTCTAGCATTTTTTTTAAATATACACACTAGCCCAACAAGTATAAAATAAATATAAATAAATAATTAAAATAAATAAAAATAAATCCAGTGCAGACACTCATTTGAAAATGGTGACCAACCCTTATCTAAAATCTCTAACGTCCTCTAAAGGAATAAAATAGTTAAAGGGCCATGATACCCAAATATTGAAACACTTGAAAGTGATGCAGCATAGCTGTAAAAAGCTGACTAGAAAATATCACCTGAACATCTCTATGTAAAAAGAAAGATATTTTACCTCAAAAGTTCCTCAGTAGCCACATCCCATTGTAAAGGACTTCTAAGCAGCAAATCAGTATGTCTGTCCCGGGACAGCGAAAGGAGCGAGCATTCGTGCACACTCATATTATTTCCCTATTCAGTTTAAGGAAGTTTACTATGAAATCTCATGAGAGTTAAGTCAAATCGCATGAGATCACAGTAAAAGAGTACATGACCTCAGCACTGCTGATGCTGATTGGCTGCTGTTCATTTCTTCATTTTTTATTTTTTTTTACCTGTAGCTGGGCAGCAGCTGAATTATAACTTTTTACACAGAACTAACTCTGTTGAGCTGAGGATGTTGTGAGGTAAAATATCTTCCTTTTTTACATAAAGATGCTCAGGTGATATTTTCCTGTCAGCTTTTTACAGTTATACTGCATCAGTTTCAAGTGATTTAGCATATGAGTATTATGCCCCTTTAAGGTAGCTGAAATTCGAAGCATTCTACTGCCTGTTTCAAGATTGCTGTTTTGTGTACCCTACACATATCTTATTATATAACAGCTGTGATTAATTTGGAACATGGGATGCTCTAAATGTTTTATGGAGGTGAAGAAGGAACTGGAGCACGTTGCTTCATGGCTGGGATTATTGCACTGCAGTGCATGGCAACACCCTATGACACTATAGTTGTTTCAGTCCAGTTTGTGATTCTATTGGCACAATCATTGCACAAAGACCCTATTTCCCTACAACTCATTCCACTCACAGCCCATATAAATCCTTCTCCGTTTATTTCTTCAGGGTGACTCTAGATTTGACCTCAGCTTTCTTTAATGTACTGAAGCCCTCTCGGAATATCTATAAAACTAAGAATCTGTAAAGTCTATTAGAGGAAAGCACATCTGACCCGCTCTTGTAATAACACAGTCCAATTAATGTCAGCTTTGTTTTCATGATGAATTGGGTCAGACAAATGGATTTGGCTTTCCAAAGAAACTAAAACAACAGAGAGAAAAGAGACTTTCCATTCAGATCTAACAGCAAATGTGTTTTTTATAAGTTCGCTTTTATTTCTTGACTTTTATTGCTTTTTTTTAACACCCCATTTCCTGTGTTCTCACCTTACATAAAAAAACATAAGACTAATTGTGTTTTTCTAGAATACTGCCCCTAAAATACACTTAATAGAGATGCAAACACATTGACTTGTGAATAGGAACAAAAAAATTGAATACAGGATTCTAAGATGTATCAAATAAATACATTAGTAGACTATAGAAAAAGAGACGTGGTCAGTCCTGATCTATTTATTATGCATAGTGTATAGGACCTACAATATAATAATCTTCTCATTTCTTTTAAAAACAGAAGGAAACGGACCTTTGTTATAGAATACTTTGTTTTAATTTTGTTTTGCTCTGACATCTGAAGTCCCTAATCTAAACAGATAGTAATTTACTGATAAAAATACTTAATATGCCTCCTGAAACCCCGAAGCTCAGGGGCGGGGTCTCTGCATCTGTCAGTTACACTTCCTGTCATTTTATGCCAATAGTATTAGAGAAAAAAACACCACTGTCTCTGCCTCAGGTCATGGAGTAAAGATCAGAGTTGTAGGGCGCAAACAATTATGTTAGTAGGGCCAGTGCCCAACCCCCCTCCCCCAGCAATGCCAGTGCTAAGCCGTAGGTGCCAATTAAATGAAGATGGAAAGGAGATACATACTTTGACTGTGTTGATACAAAGACAAATATAATCCAGCTTGAATTATAGTCAAAGTTATAAAGTCATAAAATATAATTTTGATGAAGAAAGGGTCCCATAGAGGCAAAAAGTGCCAAGAGAAATATTGAATGGGGGCTAAAGGTGTTATTATTTTTTTAAGATTTTTAATTATATTGGTTAGGTTAGGGAAACAAGGAATAAAGGAACATTCAAGTGAATAAAAATGGTTTTGCAAACAAGGGAAGTAATTATGAGTTGTGCACAGACATACAGACAGTGCTAGTTTTAACATCAATTAACTTTATAATCAATTAGATCTAAAACCAAGAATATCCCTGTGTTTCCCATTTGAGTGAGAACTTGAACTCTGATGAAGATTTATGATAAATAATAAAGTTCTTGACACCTACCTGCAGTACTATGTGATATGGCCATAATAGATTGCTGGCACATGGTCAAGATAGAGAACAGACAGGCAGAAGACAGCAGACAAGAAGAATTAGAAATCGTAGATGACCTGCTGTTTAAATCCAAAAAATGGTGCCAAACCAGAAACAGAAGGTCCAACTGCATTATACTGCTTTGTGCATTTCTGATGCCATGACATCATTCGGGGTAAGTATTTAGCAATCTGAAGCTGCATTGAATTTAAAGGGACAGTTTACTCAAAAATTGTCTCCCCTTTAATTTGTTTCCAATGATCCACTTTACCTGCTGGAGTGTATTAAATTGTTTACAAGTATTTCCATTACCCTTATATTGGCATTTGAAATAGTTGATTTAGCCTGTGTTATCCCCACCTATTCTGAAAGTTTTTGGCCTCAAGGCCAAGCTGTGTAAACACAGCCAGTAGAAGAAATTACACTCCCAATTGGGTATAGAAGAGATAAGGTAATAAAACGTTAATTTTTCATTGTTCTCTTCGAGTATTGGTGATTGGTTTACGGACAGATATAAGATAAGGAAGTATGTATATTTACACAATGTGATAAAGTAATGAAATCTGATTATACCTACAAGCTCAACCCATTTTATTAGATTGTGGCTTCAAAACACAAACTAAGCTAATTCATATACACAAATAAACCTTAAAAAGCAAATCTCATACATTTTATGTTCTGCAGTTGGTAACAAAAAGTAATTGGAAACACATTAAGGGAAAAACTATTTTAAAGTATACTGTCCCTTTAAGTACTGCAGAAAGTGGGATATTTATGAAGAAGAGAACCCTGTGGCAGGGACAAAGTTTACAAACCAGGACTTTCCCACAAATTACAGGATGGTTGGGATTTCTGTATGACTAGCATAAAATAAAAAATATCAACTTCAACATGGCAGTTTTACATCATATACAGAAATAAACTGCTTGCCCAACTTTCAATTCCCTTTTAATATATTCCTCAATTACACAAGTGGAGGATCAGAGAAGAGTGTCTCAGTTTTTCTTAAATTATCTAAGCTAATTATGTATGAATAGGATCTACTTGCTTTTTTAAAGGAATTCAGACATGGATTTGTAAACGGCAAATGAGGTTTAACATTGATTAATGAAAACATTATTTTTTTGTTAGAACATTTTATTGTTAACTAAAATCTAAATTTTCCATGCATTAGGGTTAAAAACAGAATAATCAAATTCATAAATTGCATTGCCTTGGACTAGACTCAATATCAGTTATGTGTGTATAATGTTGTCTCAACAAGGAACTCAACATTGTGTTTCACATAAAATGTTTAAATGTAATACAGGAGTACATTGTGTAGCTTTATCTTTGGGATAAAAGCAAACTGCTAATTAAGACTCCCACAGCTCTATTGGTTGACACTGACATGCTCTTTATTAAAAAAAAAAAAAAAAAAAAAATTAAAAACGTGTTTAATATTCCTTTAATTTAAGTCAATATTTTTGTTACACAAACACCCAGTAAAAACTGTTCTTTCATTTTTCTAAGCTAATGTGGAATACATTCACCAAGACATTGTTCTGTAGTATTAAGGAACAACACTGCATCCCTTTGTTACCGCTCCTCTGCTACAGGTAATAGAAAAACTTCCCAGCAATAATGCAGCAGGTGTGCCAGTGCCTACTTAGGTTATCTGCCAGAACCTCACAAAAATCCAAACAATATAGAATGTCCACAGCACCTGATACTTAAGACAATTCCTTTATTAGGACAAGATGAAGTACTTGCGACGTTTCAGGCCTTTCAGCCCTTAATCATGCATCATTATGGCCAAAACGTTGCATGTACATAATTTTGTCCTAATAAAGGAATTGTCTTAAGAATAAGGTGCTGTGGACATTCTATATTGTTTGGCTCCTCTGCTACAGAGGTGTTTTCCCTGCCCTGTTCTATTCTGTGCTGCTATTGTCCTCTTATACAGCAGAGAGGCCCAGCTCTATAAGCAGACCAGGGTGGCCACATGACCCAGGCAGCCTTTGACACGGGTGGCACATAGGAAAAGCATATTCTGGCTACTATTGTTTTTAAGAGAAATTAGTCTGGATGGGCATCAACTGGATATCAGCATGGTGTTGTGTGAAATTTTAAATTGCTGAAGTTTAATCTTATATACTAATATGCTTACCTGAAGAGCTTGCAATCTAAAGCGGTCTTCCGATTAAGTATTTTGCTGTCAACTTTTGCTGTCAACTCCCTGCCTTAAATCTTTATATACCAATCAGATTAAAAACAATAATCTGAACAGATGAATTTGTTCCATTCTGAGCTACATGGATTTGATT